>NW_016809526.1:92796-120006 GCF_001698545.2 Rhinopithecus bieti | reverse complement strand
AAAAACAACTCACTGTTTAATTTTCTGAAAGAAAACCAAGAAGATAACTGACTTTTAAAACAAGAATAACAACAACATATTTTGGAGTCTATAATACTGGGGAATAAAATGTATGACAAAATACAAAGGCCAGCCACAATGGCTCATGCCTGTAACCCCAGCATTTTGGAGGCCGAGGTGGGCAGATCACATAAACTCAGGAATTTAAAACCAGCTGGGGCAAAGTGGAAAGACCCCGTCTCTATAAAAAATACAAAATTAGCTGGGCACGGTGGTCTCTACCTGTAGTCCTAGCTACTTGGGAGGTAGAGGTGGGAGGATCACTTGAGCCCAGAAGGTTGAGGCTGCAGTGACCTGTGATTACGCCACTGCATTCCTGCCTAGGTGACAAAGCAAGACTCTGTCTTAAAACAAACAAACAAACAAACAGCACATAGGACAGGAAAGGGAAATAGAAGTCTACTGTTACAGAGTTCTTATGTGCGAGGTGCTGTAGTATTTGAAGTTCAAATGCCCTAAGATACACATGCTTATTGTGAACCTAAGAGTGATCATGGAAGGGAGAGGGAGGGAGGGAGGAAAAAATGGAAAGGAGGATTGTGAATTCTGAGAACCATGGCCTAATGTAAAGCAGCTTTTGATGTCCAGTAATCAGACATTTCATTATTTCAAATTAATTTCTACCAATTACTTCAAATAATTATAGTTTTGGAGTATGTGTAAAATTCAGATATACTTCTTTAAACAACAGAAGTCAAACTAAATCAATGGCTGGTGGGAATATAAAATGGTACAGCCACGGTAGAAAACAGTTTGGCAGTTCCTCCGAAAGTTAAACACGGAGGGACTCGGATACTTGTACACCAAAATTCACAGCAACACAACAGCCAAAAGGAGGCAGCAACCCAAATGTCCATCAACAGATGAACAAACAAAATACAAAGGAATAGTATTCAGCCATAAAAGAAATGAGATTCGGATACATGCTACATTACAGATGAACCTTGAAAACATTATGCTAACTGAAATAAGCCAGACACAAAAGGACAAATAGGCTGGGTGCAGTGGCTCATGCCTGTAAATCCGAGCACTTTGGGAGGCAGAGGCGGTTGAATCACTTGAGGTCAGAAGTTTGAGACCAGCCTGGCCCACATGGTGAAACCCCATCTCTACTAAAATAGAAAAAATCAGCTGGGCGTGGTAGCGAACGTCTGTAATCCCAGCTACTTGGGAGGCTGAGGCAGGAAAACTGCTTGAACCCAGGAGGTAGAGGGTGCAGTGAGCTAAGATGGCACCACTGCACTCCAGCCTGGGTGACAGAGCGAGGCTCCATTTCAAAAAGAAAAAAATGACAAATATATGATTCCACTATGTCAGATACCTAGAATAGGCAAACGAAGCCAGAAAGTAGAATGGGGGTTACCAGGGGATATAGGGAGGGGGAAATGGGGAGTTACTGTTTAATGCAATACAGAGTTTCTATTTGGGATGGTGAAAAAGTTCTAGAAACAGTGGCAACGGTTACATATCATTGTGAATGTATCTAATGTCACTGAATCATTTACTTAAAATGGTAAATTTTATGTCATGTATTTTTACCACAATTTTTATTCTTTTTTTTTTTTTTTTTTTTTTAGACGGAGTCTCACTCTGTCACCCAGGCTGGAGTGCCGTGGCGCAATCTCGGCTGACTGCAAGCTCCGCCTCCCGGGTTCACACCATTCTCCTGCCTCAGCCTCCTGAGTAGCTGGGACTACAGGTGGCTGCCACCACGCCCGGCTAATTTTTTGTATTTTTTAGTGGAGACGGGGTTTCACCATGTTAGCCACGATGGTCTCAATCTCCTGACCTCGTGATCCACCCGCCTCGGCCTCCTAAAGTGCTGGGATTACAGGCGTGAGCCACCATGCCCGGCCATATTTTTATTCTTTTTTAACTAAGATTTTGTATACTTTGTAGAGGTTTATCTATATTTATTCATTTTAGGATTTTTTTTTTTTTTTTTTTTTTTTGAGACAGAGTCTTGCTCTGTCACCCAGGCTGGAGTGCAGAGGCACGATCTTGGCTCACTGTAGCCTCCACCTCCCAGGTTCAGGCAATTCTCCTGCTTCAGCCTCTTGAGTAGCTGGGATTACAGGCATAT
Organism: Rhinopithecus bieti; assembly: GCF_001698545.2. Taxonomy (NCBI): domain Eukaryota; kingdom Metazoa; phylum Chordata; class Mammalia; order Primates; family Cercopithecidae; genus Rhinopithecus; species Rhinopithecus bieti. Next base: position 117,863 of record NW_016809526.1, on the reverse strand, counting down.
GCCACCATGCCTGGCTAATTTTTTTGTATTTTTAGTAGAAACAGGGTTTCACTATGTTGGCCAGGTTGGTCTTGAGCTCCTGGCCTCAAGTGATCCACCCGCCTCAGCCTCCCAAAGTGCTGGGATTACAGGCATCAGCCACCGCGCCCAGCCTTATCACTGTTTTCAAAAGACCATACAAATAAATAAAAATGTACAATTGTGGACTAAACCAGAATGGTACCCTAACTGCATGCTCCTTCCTTCTATGGAATTAGCCTTATTCAGCTGACAGTTGGTGCACCCAAGCATAGGCCCAGCCCCTGGCAGCCCACAGTGCCATGCACTGAAAAGTCAAAGAAGTTAAAATATGCTCTTAAAAGTGACCTGCCAGGAGGCCTTCAGGAAAAATAAAATACTTTAAATACAGTTACCAAGCATTATCAGATGTACTGAGCTTGACAATGAAAAACCACTATCAAATATTTGCTTAAGGGAGCTCTTGGGGGTTATATGTAGGCCCATGACCTTTACCCCAACTTCAGAAAGTGGAAAAAAAAAGAGAAGCCAAGAGAAGAGACTCCCCCAGCAAACTCGAAAGATAATGTGCATGTTAGCACACCCACTTGCACTGGGACTCTTGCTTACTCCTCCCATCCACGCGTTGACGACAACTTCGCTATGCTCTCTTTCCCATTCGTGTTTAACCCACTTGTCTGTCACATCCTTAAAAAGGAGAAAGAAATCCTCCCTCAACCCACATATTCCTTTGAGTAATACCTTAACATCAAGAAATTCAAATTTCAGAGTTTTCCACATGCCCCGTGTCTACTTTATCTGCTACTCACTCTTCACCCTGCACTAGTCAAGCCTTGCCCACACTGACACCACTGAAACGGCTCTGGCCAAGGATACCGGCAGCCTTCTTACTGCTAAATCCAATCACCATGCTAGGCCCTCATCCCACCTGACTGCCTGGCTGCATCTGACACTGCTGTCCACTCTTCCTTCTTGAAACACTCTCCTCTCTTACCCTGGCCTCTCCACACCTGCCCTCCTCTGGTTTTCTTTCCTCCTTTCCACCTTTTCTCCTTGTCCAGGCGTTAGCCAGGCCACACTGTAAATGTCTGTATTCCCCAAGGTTCTGCACTCTTCTTACTCTAGACATCCTCCCTGGGTGACATCCACTCTGACAACATCACCCGCCATCTTTCTACTGATGAATCCCAAGTCCATTTCTTACATCTTTCCTCCTGAGGTTCAGACTTGTAAACCTGTCGCCTATAAGATTCCTGCACGCAGTTCCAAGGGCACACACACCACACCAAGCAAGGCCTCAACAGTGTTCCACACAGAACCTGCCTTCTCTCCAGCATTCCCCAGTCTTCTAGATGGAACCTCTCCTATCCACTCGCCCAAAAGAAACTGAAAGGTACTCCTGACTCCTCCTCTCATTCCTTTCCACCTCTAAGAAAGGCCTGGCAAATCTACTTTCTAAATATTGCTACCATCTACTCACTTCTCTCCATCCCATGTGTGAGTTCCATAGTCCAAGTCATCTTTAACTATTTTCATTCACTTAAAAAGCCTCCTCCAGGCTTCCCACACCTCCTGAGCCTTGCTCCAATTCCTCTTCCGCCTGCAGCTGCAAGATCTTTCGAATATGCACACTAAGCATTGCCGCTCTTGACTCAAACCTTCCAGTGCTTCCCACAGCTCTTGCAACAAAGTCCAAGCACCATGCCTGGAACACAGCAGGTGCTCAACATCTATCTGTTCATTAAATAAACCCCAATGTTAGTATACATGGCTTATAAAGAGGTTGACCATGTATCCTCATCTATCCAGGCCAGCCCCAGTTTATGCCTGTTATCTCAGTGTAATGAAGGGTACCCTCTTTTTTCTTGAAAGTATTCCAGTTTGGACCAAAAAAAAAAAGTATATGATTACCTGACCCTGAACACCTCCATGGCCTTATCACTTACAATTCTTACCTTCAATTATAAATTCCAGATTTATTGAACTATTTTCTTTTCTCTTCTTGAGACAAGGTCTCACTGTCACACAGGCTGGAGTGCAGTGGTGCATCACAGCTTACTGCAGCCTCAAACTTCTAGGCTCAAGTGATCCTACTGCCCCAGTCTCTCAAAGTACTGGGATTATAGGCATGGGCTACCACACCCGGCCTGAACTATTTTCAATTCCATAAACATGTCACAACCTTCCCTCTTTCTTCACCTGACCAAATCCTACTCACCTTTCAGGTCTCAGCTTAGATTTCACTAGTGGGAAGCATTTTATGACGTGTAAAATCGGTTACATATCTATCCCTCCCATGGACCGCCTTATAACACTACCCTTCCCCTATCATTTTATGGCTGCTGTACTATTGTTGCTTGCGGACATGTCTGCATTCTCTAAACTGTAAGCTCCCTCTCAGTCTTGCTCAGCACAGTACCTGACACAGCCATTTACCAGGTAGCACGGCATCTACCACCTAAGAGGTGCTTACAGAGTTCAAGTTTCACTGCCATTTCCAAATAAATTCAATCTTACTAGTTCAGTTTTCAAAGTACAGAAAGTACAGTTTTTTTTGAAATAAAAAACTTCATTTAGTCTAGGTTTACTGCCCCAGCTAAAAGAACCAAAAGCCAATACTTTAACAGGCAGTCATTAAACTTTTAAATTTATAAATTAAACTTTATTTTGCAAAAAGCCAATGCTTATCCCCTTCATGTCTTAATTACACTTTTCTAAACCTCTACCATGGTTTGGGGGAAGAATTTTCCCCCAGTAGCCTACCCAGTCTTTTCTGCTTAAAGCCATCAGAGCCAATTCTAAAATTCTGCATTCTCCAGGTGGGTAAAGCCAATGACCAGCTACCAGACTGAAGCTAGGTAGCTGGTATGTTTCTATTTTATCCACACATATTGAATAAGCAGTTATTACCATGGGTGCTGTTCTAGGTGGACATAGTGGTGAAAAGCCAGGAACAAGATGTTCTCCTTCCCTCAGAAGCATTGTTTCAGGAGGAGACAGAGCCATCAACACGCAAAGCAATTCCGGGTGGTAGTGAGAGCAATTACAGAAGCTAATCAGATGATGCGACAGAGTAAGGGCCTTAAAGGAGGTGGCTGAGGAGGGGTCTTGCCAGTGAGGAACAGGGGCTAAGGAGGATGTAGGGTGGGTGGGGGTGGCAGGAGGCCCAGATAAACGGCTGTGTAAAGCCAGGTCAAAACAATGCCAGAGGCCAAATAATGTAATAATGTAAAGGTACATTTACCAAGAGAGTTATAAAAATTAATACCTTATTTTCAGCAGGGCTTCCCTGCTGCTGTTTCTGTGCAAATAAATTAGCATTCAGAGATGAAAAGGAATATTTACATAACCTACGAATAAAATATACTGAAAAATACATTACAGGATTTTAGCACTACTAAAACCAGAATAGACGATGTGTAACTTATGATGAAGCTTCCTCCCTCCTTCCTGGGCCCACCGTGGAAATTATTAATCCGTCAGCATAGCTACACATAGCCTGGCTCCTTCCCAGCAAGGCTTCCCCACACTCCTGCTTGCCACTTCAATCCCAAAAACCCAACAATTGAAATGGATGAAATTTAAAAATACGTATTTTCCAGTAAGAAAACTCCTATAGAATATACAGCAGTTGGGTTATTCAGCTTTTCCGAAGATCTACACCAACAGGAAAACTTGAGCTTAACCATTTTTCTTGGTCTTTTTAAAGTAAGTACTACAAGGCTGGGCACAGTGGTTCATAACTGTGATTCCAGCATTTTGGGAGGTGGAGGTGGGCAGATCGCTTGAGCTCAGGAGTTCAAGACCAGTCTGGGCAACATGGAAAACCCCATCTCCACCAAAACACAAAACTAGCCAAGCGGTGTGGTGCATACCTGTGGTCTCAGCTAACTGGGAGGCTGAAGTCAGAGGATCACCTGAGCCTAAGAGGTGGAAGTTGCAGTGAGCTGAAATCATGCTACTGCATTCTAGCTTGGGTGACAGAGTTAGACCCTGTCTCAAAACAAAACAAAACAAAAAAACCTGCAGACTCTCCTAGTTTCATAAAAAGCTTACTCTGAAAGTATAATTAAGAATCTTTTTTTTTTTTTGAGATGGAATCTTGCTCTGTTGCCCAGGCTGGTGTGTAGTAGCGCTATCTGGACTCACTTCTCCACTTTCCAGGTTCAAGCAATTCTCATCCCTCAGCCTCCCAAGTAGCTGGGACTCCAGGCACATGCCACCACGCTCAGCAAATTTTTGTATTTTTAGTTGAGACTGGGTTTCACCACGTTGGCTAGGCTGGTCTCAAACTCCTGGCCTCAGGTGATCTGCCTGCCTTGGCCTCCCAAAGTGCTGGGATTACAGGTGTGAGCCACCACACTCCGCCAAGAAGAATCTTTTCTTAATGACTCAAGGTCACCATCATAACCATGAATTATTGTGTAAGGTGAAAGACACCGAATACTTACTTCCCAGCTCTCAGCTTTCATACATGAAAAATGACAGGGTCAGCCTAGATGATCTGCAAGTCTCTGGGCCTTTTCCAATAATTTAAATACTTTATATCAAAGTATTTAAAGAACATTAATAAAGTGAAACATACAGATCTTCAAGCTACTCAAAATGATACTTCTCCTTAAGGTCATTGACATAAATACACATACAACTAGGTTCCATGAGGAATGCGGGTCTCTGCTGTAAGCCACACTTGGCATGGAGGCCAGTATTCTTGTTTTGTTTTGTTTTGTTTTGTTTTGTTTTGTTTTGTTTTTCTTGAGACGGAGTCTCGCTCTGTCACCCAGGCTGGAGTGCAGGGGCGCCATCTCTGCTCACTGCAAGCTCTGCTTCCTGGGTTCACGCCATTCTCCCACCTCAGCCTTCCGGGACTACAGGCGCCTGCTACCATGCCTGGCTAATTTTTGTATTTTTAGTAGAGATGAGGTTTCACCATGTTAGCCAGGATGGTCTCGATATCCTGACTTCGTGATCTGCCCGCCTCGGCCTCCCAAAGTGCTGGGATTACAGGTGTGAGCCACTGCGCCCGGCCCAGTATTCTTAACTATGATTTATTTTTATCAGCAGTTCCTCTTCAAGGCAATTTCTCTTCTAGATTCATAGAGCTAACATAAACCGCACCACAGAACTGCAGCTGGCTTTTACTGCACCACAAATGTAGGCTTAAGGACGTGGTAAAATACTGCCAAAGAGAGTTAAGTAGGAAAAATACAATTTGAAGAGGTAACTTCAAGTTTATTACACAAAAGTGGAAGAATGAATCATACCTGGACAAAGGAAGAGATTTTGCCTAACAGCAGCCGACAGAGGGGAAAAGGGGACCAAATGAGGGATTCATCAGATGAGAAGGCAGAGAAGACAAAGACAATCTAGTCGGGGGGCCGTAAGGGACATCTGCACAGCAGGACGGGAACCTCTCACCAGAATTTTGCCAGGATCCTTCGTGCCTTCCAACTGATCCTTCTTGCAAACCAATAAGCACTGAAAGTGTTACAAAAGCACCTCTGATCATTTTGTAAATTATGATATGGCACTAGGATACTGATTTATTAAGGGAGTCGACTCAATCAAGTTACAAGAGTAAAGAACAAAACAGTATCAAATTCAGCATCTACTATCAATTCTTTTCGAAGTCCAATATTGGGTCCACAAGAACCATACTCTAACCTAAGCAACCCCAGGAACTAGCCATAGATCTCAAAACTATGACTAATAGAAGAGTATCACACAGCCTGTATTCTACACAGTCAACTTACCAGATTCACCAATGCTCTCTATGCTTTGTATAAAATATGTGGATGTTGAGCTCCTGCATTTAGCAGGATACTCTCTAGTACACAGGGGCAATCCTGACCCCATCAACTGAATCATATACTTACCACGAACCAGTTGTGATTACAGTAAGTTATTATTGTAGCTACACAAAGGAATTATTACATAGCTAATGAAACATGAGTTCAAAAAAGAGTAATTGTTTCCAAGAAATCTAAGTAGATGGCTAAAAAGTTTACTGTCAAAATAAGTGTAGTTGAGACAACGGTTAGACAAATGGGGCCTACATTTGTGGTGCAGTAAAAGCCAGCTGCAGTTCTGTGGTGCGGTTTATGTTAGCTCTATGAATCTAGAAGAGAAATTGCCCTGAAGAGGAACTGCTGATAAAAATAAATCATAGTTAAGAATACTGGGCCGGGAGCGATGGCTCACACCTGTAATCCCAGCACTTTGGGAGGCCAAGGCAGGCAGATCACCTGAGGTCAGGAGTTTGAGAACAGCACGGCCAACATGGCAAAACCCCATCTCTACTAAAAATACAAAAAAAAAAAAATTAGCCAGGTATGGTGGCGGGCGCCTGTAAGCCCAGCTACTTGCAAAGCTGAGGCAGGGGAATCACTTCAACCTGGGAAGTGGAGGATGCAGTGAGCTGAGATCATACCATTGCACTCCAGCCTGGGCAACAAGAGGAAAACTCCATCTCAAAAAAAAAAAAAAAGACAAAATGGGAAAGGGCCACCTGCGGTAGCTCAAGCCTGTAATCCTGAAATTGCCTTTGCAAAATTATGACTGAGACAATGAAGGAGATCTAACTTAACTGACCCCATCGTGCTTCTAACTTCCAAGCTGTCCTTGTTCACTCCTGGACGTAGGCTGAACGAACTTTGGGAATTTATAGTTTAAAACAAAGATGTTTAAAACAAGGATGACGGCCAGGCGCAGTGGCTCATGCCTGTAATTCCAGCACTTTGGGAGACCGAGGTGGGCAAATCATTGAGGTCAGAAGTTCAAGACCAGTCTGACCAACATGGTGAAACACCGTCTCTACTAAAAATACAAAAAATTAGCCGGGCATGGTGGTGCGTGCCTATAGTCCCAGCTACTTGGGAGGCTGAGGCAGGAGAATCCCTTGAACCTGGGAGGTGGAGGCTGCAGTGAGCTGAGATTGCACCACTGCACTCCAGCCTGCCCTTTCCCAAAGCAGACCTCCTCCTTGCATGGGGACTAGATTGCCTTTGTAAGGCTAACATTAGCCACAAGATTAAAAATTATGATTTAGGAGTCATGCAGCTGGAGGCTACAAGATTCTGATCCTCTCTAAACTGCTCCTAAGATCATTGCTTGAGATATTTTGCAGACCCTGCCCTTGATGGATCAGCTGGCACCACCCAGATCAATAAACAGGCTCATCTGATCTTGTGGCCCCCACCCGGGAACTGACTCAGTACAGGACAGCTTTGACTCCCTATGATTTCATCCCTGACCAATCAGCGTTCTTGGCTCACTGGCTTCTCCCACCCATCAAGTTGTCCTTAAAAACTCTATGGGTAGACTGATTTAGGTAATAATAAAACTCCGGTCTCCCGTACTGAATGAATTACTCTTTCTCTATTGCAATTCTCCTTGTCTTGAGAAATCGGCTCTGTCTAGGCAGCACGCAAAGTGAACCCATTGGGTGGCTACAACCCCAGCATTCTGGGAGGCTGAGGTGGGCAGACAGCTTGGGGCTAGGAGTTTGAGACCAGCCTGGCCAACATGGTGAAACCCCGTCTCTACTAAAAGTACAAAAATTAGCCAGGCGAGGAGGCCTGTGCCTGTAATCCCAGCTATGCGGGAGGCTAAGGCAGGAAAATCACTTGAACCTGGGTGGCGGAGGTTACAGTGAGCCAAGATCGTGCCACTGCACTCCAGCCTGGGCAACAGAGTGAGACGCCATCTCAAAAAAAAAAAAAAAAAAAAAAAAAAAGACAAATGGGAAATAAGTTTTTAAAATCTAGAATTCTGTACTCATGATGCTTTGAAATTGTCTTCAAACTAAGCTCTTCTAAAAGAAACAAAAAATGAGAATGCAATGAATTGAGTATGGATTATGCAAAATGGATCACTTAGCACTGTAATCAGAAATACACAAAGACCACAGCTGTCTATCAAAGGATTGGTGAGTAAATGCACATTATACATTTTAAGTTAAAATAAGATAATCAGCACAGTTAACCCTTGAACAACACAGGTCTGGTCCACTTTACATGCCCCGTTTCTTCTATTTCTGCCACCACTCCCTCCTTTTCCTCTACCTACTCAATGTGAAGAAAATGAGGATGAAGGCCTGATGCTCTACTTCCACTTAGTGGTAAACATATTTTCTCTTCCTTATGATTTTCTCAATAACATTTTGTTTAGTTTAATTTACTGTAAGAATACAGTATGTAATACACATAACATACAAAATATGTGTTAACTGTTTACGTTATAAGGCTTTCAGTCAACAGCAGGCTATTAGTAGTTAAGTTTTGGGGGAGTCAAAAGTTATACTTGAATTTTCAACTGGGCAGGCGGTCGGTGCTCCTAACCCCCATGTTGTTCAAGGGTTAGCTGTATTTCCTTTGCAATCTTCATTTTCGTCAATTCTTCAACCCTTGTCCTAAGCATCCTCCCATTGCTGGCACCAACTAAGCTGCACAGAAAGGCTTAGAAGGGCTTCATCTCCTTGAAACCACCCTTGCAAAATTATACCTGAGGAAATTATGACAGTGAAAGAAAGGAGACCTAACCAACTCCATCTTGCTTCTAACCTTTAAGCTGTCCTTGTTCATTCCTGGGCATAGGCTGGAACTAACTTTGGGAAAGAATTTGATGCATGGTTTGACTCTGAAACAAAACTGGTAACAGCCTTTTCCTGAAAAGACCCCCTTCTTGCCTAGGGTCCAGTCTGCCTTTGCAGGACTAACAAAATAACTACAAGAAATTACAATTTAGGAGTCATGTAGCCTCTGGCTCCAAGAGTCTGAACCTCTCCAAATTGCTCCTGGTGACAACATCACTATTGTAAAACCTCAGATGAGTGATTAAGATATTTGCAGACCCTGCACTCCATGGACCCAGACCGGTAATCTGGCCCAGCCAGTTCTGCCATCCCACCCAGGGAACAGAAGACATTCAGAAAACCTTACTTCGACCCCCTAAGATTCCATCTGCAACCTGACCAATCAGCACTCCCCACTTCCCAAGCCCCTACCCGCCAAATTATCTTTAAAAACTCTGATCCCCAATCCCCGAATGCTTGGGGAGACTGATTTGAGCAATAAACTCAAGTCTCCTGCACAGCCAGCTCTGTGTGAATTACTCTTTCTCCATGGCAATTCCCCTGTCTTGATAAATCGGTTCTGTCTAGGCAGCGGTCACGGTGAACCCACTGGGCAGCTGCATCATGAGGATTTGATAAGTGCACTGGAGTCAACAAGATAAAAGCAAGACGTGCATATAGTTTTTAACTGTTAGGTTATGTTACCTGCATGATCACATTATCTGTGGCAAATCTGTTTTACGTTAACATGGGCATGTGATACCCTACCTTGTTTTAACCTGATTGACTCTCTCAGCTGAGAGAGCCAGACAGACTCCATTTTGGTTTCTTTGACTGCAGCCCCTTGAACCCCCTCCCTTAAGGACATAACTGGTGCAAGCTGACTCGAAGCACATCCAGGAATGCACTTACTGATAAGATCCTAAGGCAAGCTGTACCAGTAGCTCCCAGGAACGTGCTCGGTTGATGGTACCCAAAGCCCCTGCGATTATTGCTTTGTGAGAGTTTAAGCCCCTGCACCTGGAACTATTTATTTTCCTGTAACTGTTTCTGTAACCACTTATCTTTTAATTTTTTGCCTGTTCTGTTTCTGTAAAAATTGCTTCAGCTAGACTCCCCCTCCCCTATTTAGACCAAGGTATAAAAAGAAATCTAGCCCGTTCTACGGGGCCGAGAGAATTTCGAGCTCTAGCCATCTCTCGGTCACCGGCAATAAAGGACTCCCGAATTAGTCTCAGTGTGTGGTGTTCTCTCTACAACTTGCTCAGTTACAACAGGCAGACTCATACAAATGCCAACCAGTAAGAGATGGCACTGTTCTCGCCTTAATAGTATCAAGCAACTTAATCTATACAGCAAACTTAATTTATGAATATGTTTATACTGACTACCAATAGATTGGATATTTGAAGATATTAAGAATTTACTCTGAATTTTTAAGTATAACAGGAATTACAGTTACTGAAGTCTACAGTTTTGGAGATACATATTAAAATACCTACCATGAAAGGACATCTGGAATTTGCTTCAAAATAATGAGGGAAGGGGAAACAGGGGAGGGGAGGCTAGAGGAAACAAAATGGGCCAGGATCACTGTGGAGGCAGGTGATGGGTACACAAGCGAGTGTCACTGTGCTGTTCCACTTTTGTCCATGTTTAAAGTTTTTATAAATAGGAAGTTTAAAGAGAAAATATTGAATCACACCAAACCATTGAGATGATAGTTTAAAAAGCCACAGTGTAGTAAATTCTTATCATTTTATGTTGCCTCAGCATGCACTGTGAAGATAAGTAGGACCTTCTCAGACCAGAAGCAGGGCTCTGTCACCCTGGACACAGCACAGGGTGCAGTTCTACACCTCCTCCCAGTTCCTCAACATGGCCAATCCAGAATCCTGCCTTAGACAACTTCCTCCTGGCGACCACCTCCCCATGGGAAAGCTACACACAGCCTACTTCACTGGCCCCGACCCTCACACCCCACATGGGCTGTGCAGTAACGGTGTGACCTCCTGGAACCAATTAAACCTCCCTGAAGGAAACCTGTTTGGACCCCACGAAGGCATTGGCCCATGAGTCTCTAGGTGGGTCTGTCTCACTCCCTTCACGATTCTTGACCTTCAAGCTCCCGGACCATCCTGTGTGTGACCTCCAGGCATGCTGTGTACTCCCAGGGCCTGCAGGTAATAAAATTTGTATTTCCATCTTGTGCCTCTCTTAATCATTGGGGGATGCTCTTCATCTTAAAGACCCTAAATTAAAACACACAGATGTGGAATTTTTTAGCACGAGTAATATGAAATTCCAGTGATATACTTCATATTAAAAATAATCACTTAATAGAACCAGGAAAGAATAAAGATTCATTGAATCTCCACATTCTAAGGCAAGATGATGTTATTTCTTCTAAGCCCGTAAGAGCATTCTGACCCAGTTCTCGGGGTTCCAGCTGCTTTCTTCTACTGCTGCTCTCAAGACTGCTCGGGCTTCAGGGAGTTTACACTAGAAACCTGCAAACAGTGACCCTCATCGGAAGAGAAATGCACTGAGTACCCGCTGATCAGAAATGGTTTCATCAGCCAGAAATCTAGCAGTCTGAAAGTACTTTGCTTACGTCTAGGTGGCCACCAGTCGAGTGAACAGCGTGATAATGGTAACAGCCAAATGGTCTGATGGGCTGTCTGTATTCACTTTCAGTATATCAAGGAAACATAATTTGAAATTTTCTATCAGACAGAATCTCAAATTCAAGATATTAGAGGTTTTTAAAAATTTCTTTACAAATTTTTTTCTCCCAGCTGATGTGACTGGGGTATTCCTCATATAGAGAAGGATACTGTGTCAATCCCTCTGAAGCTGTCTTACTGACTGACTTAAATGGAGCACAGGACTTTCCTAGTGTGGCTTTAATAAGATACAATCAATTAAGTTTTAAGAAGGGATGAAGTAAGGCTCAAATCCAGTATCAAAGCAAACTGAGTGTTAACTCCTGCAGTTAGCTTTGGCCAATAAAGGCAAGCTCAACTCTTAAAAGAAAAGAAAAGAAAAGAAAAGAAAGAAGTTGTAAAAGTCAGTCATTTTGGGTGTGGTAAAAACTCTCCAATGGTTTTACTGCCAAATAAATGTCAAAGCCCCTGTGGTCACCTGGGCCTCCCCGGCCCAGGGAGCAGTCCTTCTTCCCTGTGCTCCCTCAGCTCCAGCCTCACTGTGCAAGCACCAGCCTGAGGATCTGCTCTTTCCTGAGATCCAAAGACACCCCCACCTTCCCTCAGGTCTCTACCTGAGTGTCATCTTCCCAGTGAGGCTTTCTTGTTTTTTTCACCTGCTTTCAGAACTCTAGTGAAACCATGAAACAACTGGAGGGGATAGGAGAATCCAAACAGCTCTGTATCACATTAAGAAGCTCTGAGTTTTGCAGAGATTCGTGCCCCAATACTGTGTACAACCAGCAAGGTGGTTCCCATGCCCTCAAGTAGCGCAGCAATGAAGTGGTGGAGAGAGCTACTAAACTGCGGGGCAGCAGGAAAGGCCGAGAGAGGAGACCGGAGGGCAAGATGGGGTCCCACCTCCAAGGTCAAGGCACTAGGTTACCATCTCCACCCTCAAATTATGCTTAACCCTGGGCAAGAGGTGGCGGCCTGGGAACTAATTATAAGTCTGCTTCCCCAGCAGGACGGGGATGTAATTTGTTGGAAATTATTACAGAAAAGTAAAATTACAATTTTCCCCTCCTTGGACTGTGCAATGGAATTCACACCTGAATCCATGCAATTACTTGTATTTTACAGATAAGGACACTGAAGCATTAAGTAACTTTCCAAAGTCATATATTAATAACTGGACTGGGATTTGAACCCAGGCTCCTAATCTCTATGCTATACCACCACTATTACATGAAAATACATACGCTTCATAATCAGGTAGAACTAATTTTATTCATTCATTGCATCTCTAATAAAAGACACAATTTCTCTTTTACTCTAAATATAAAATTCAAGAGAAACAAAACATAAGGGAAATCGGCTTTTATATAATAGCTATAATGAATCACAGAGGAATCCCAATGACCTCAACATTAATTCATTACATATACACACCCCACACACAAATAACAGTAATTACACACAAGGACAATTCATTGATACCTAACACCAAAATGGTACTATGAAGTCCAGTGTTTTTAAGTAAACCTGTATTTTATTAACTGAATCTATATACATTTTAAAGAGTTAAAGATCCCTGACAATTCACCAGCTGGGAATCCCTTCTCTAGAATAAGCTCTGGGTATTGCAAACCAGGTAAACAAAACACACCAAACAACAGCTTACCTGGAAATCAAAAGGAGCAGATCCATCTTAACCATTTCAAGATGCTATGTCCTTGGCCACAAAGGATTTAGAACAAGCCTGGGCACAGAAAGACTACTTGCCTCGAACATTCACTGGTTCCTAAGAGTGGCTTAGTGTAACTAGTCCCAGATAAAATTTTAGAGCACAACCAGGGAAACTGGACATTTACACTTCTCTAAAATGCACTTTCTGTCCCACAAGGTCAGTCACTAAAATAGGAGCTCTTTAAATGAGACCTCGAACTAAATAAACATGCCTTCAAGTATATAACGCCATTCCCTAGAGAAATGATCCTCTTCTACACCATGAATAATATGTCAGAATATTTAACTAGCACTTCTACATAAAATTTTCACACTATGGCCTCTTTATTGATATAAATTTATTTTTACTCTTACATTTCCAATGGCTAAATGGAGGGAAAAAGGTTAGAGGGTCTATTTCTGACTCCAAATACTGAGCTGTCTCACTGTACACTATGTACATACAGTTCTACCATAGCAACGGTACACCTAATTGAAGATATCTAAGTGTCTGTGTTCTCCATTAGACTGTAAATTCTTTGGATAGAAAAATGTATATGCATTTTCACTTACAGTGTAAATTCTGGAGAGAGACTGAATGAAAAAACAAAACAAAAAAACCCATGGCTGAGCGCAGTGGTTCATGCCTGTAACCCTAGCACTTTGGGAGGCCAAGGTGGGCAGATTGCTTGAGCCCAGGAGTTCAAGACCAGCCTGGGCAACATGGCAAAACACTATCGCTATAAAAAATACAAAAATTAGCCAAGTATGGTGATGCATGCCTGTAGTCCCAGCTCCTTGGGAGGCTGAGGTGGAAGGACTGTTTGAGCCCGGGAAGTTGGGGCCGCAGTGAGCTGCCACTGTACTCCAAGCCTGGGCAACAGGGTGAGGTTCTGCCTTAAAAAAACAAACAAAATTTGATTTTTGGTAGCAATGTAGCATACTTAATATTTCTGTCAATATCCCTTGATGTTCATGCATAATAATATTCTAATGTTAACCACAGCCAGTAACAATTACAAGTGTTCCTTCCATAATTCATGGTACAGCATATGCTGTTCCCAGATCCCACAAGAAACAGAACAGTACAGTTCAGTTGCCACCTTGTTCAAATGCCAACAAGGGCTTCACGATCTGCTGCCCTTCTCTTGTTTAGACACTCGTTACTTCTTACTGATTCTATAGAGGCAGGTCATATGAACACAGACAGCATGCCCATGCCTTCATGCATATGGGTCCTATCATAATGCATGGGTTGATTTGATTATTCAGAGGTAGATTTATCTAGTTTGGGGGCTATACCCATTCTTTTTTCTGGCTTTGACAAACGTTTGTTTCTTTACTTCTTTAAAGCTTCTAAGTGGGCAAACAGGAAAAATGAAGCCGCTGAAATTCAAATTCATCAAAATTACTTATGACACAAATAACATTAAAAACTGGATTTACACAAAGGCATGTATTATCTGACTCATAAAATAATTTAAGAACAGGATTCTTTCAGATAGCAATCTCTCCTAGTGAATTAAAAGTTATTTTCATTATATAATCACGGTAGGAACATACTATGCAATGCAAATAAATCTGGACTGATTACTCTTTTAATAACACACAAAACTGTATCACATGTTTTCTGGCTAACTTAAAAGGCAATAGGAAGAGTAGTAGCCAGCCTCCACAGTAATCTGAGATTCTAACGGTGTTGAGACATTTTGCATATAATACCAATGATAAATCAAAAGAACTGAAAAGTTAGACAACACTACAAGTTGGTGAGAAACTAAATAGCTTCTGAGAATATTTAATGATCTTTGATTTTCTGCATCATTTGAACCCAGTTAGATAAAAGAATCCTTTAAGCAAGACACAAGTGTTCGCTGCACCCAGCATGCTAGGGCAGCCACCCATTTTACAGCCTCACAGATCTTAGGGACCAGCCAAGGACAGAACCCAAGTTCTTTTATTTTTCCATCCCTCACAATAGTGGTTCTGAAAGTTAGGTCCCTAGACCAGCAGCATCAGCATCACCTGGGAACTGGTAGAAATGTGTGTTCTCAGCCCCACCCCAGACCTCCTGAATCAGAAACTCTGTGTGATTGCACAAGCTCCCCGGGTTGGCGACTGTGATGCAGCTAGTTAGAGTACCACAGCTCTACCATGAATTCCTAACCCTTAGGAAATATCATCACTTGTAAAATACTGATGGGCTTTAGTTCAATTTCTCCCTCGGATGGAAGCTTATTACCATTGCCGCATCTTTCTGTATAGCAGAGTCCTAATGAATCAGAGAAGAGGGGAGTTTGAAAAAAAATTTTAATACTTGTAGCATTTTAGAGAATCACCATCTATCACTTTCATAATGAAAATGACAGAATGTGCACAAGATGTTTCCACTTATCAAAAAGGGGAATGGCTATAATTCCAGCACTTTGGGAGGCTAAGGCAGGAGGAATGTTTGAGCCCAGAAGTTCAAGACCAGCCTGGGCACATAGAGAGACCCTGTCTCCACAACAACAACAACAACAACAAAATTAAAAATTAGCTGGCTCTGGTGGCATGTGCCTGTAGTCCCAGCTACCCGGGAGGCTGAGGCAGAAGGATTGTTTGAGCCTGGGAGGTCGAGGCTGCTGTGAGCCCAGATCACGCCACGGCACTCCAGCCTGAGCCAACAGAGACCCTTCTCAACAAAAATAAAAAATAAAAAAGAAACGGCTAGGCACGGTGGGGCATGCCTGTGGTCCCAGATTGTATTAGCCTGTTTTCACACTACTATAAAGAACTGCCCAAGACTGGATAATTGATAAAGGAGAGAGGTTTAATTGACTCACAGTTCAGCATGGCTAGGGAGGCCTCATGAAACTTACAATCACGATGGAAAGTGAAGGGGAAGCAAGGCACCTTTTTCACAAGGTGGCAGGAAGGAGAAGTACTGAGTTAAGGTGGAAGAACCCCTTATAAAACCATCAGCTCCATCAGCATGGGGGAAATCGTCCCTATAATTCAATTACCCCCACCTGGTCGCTCCCCGACACTTGGAAATTACAGCTATTACAATTCAAGATGAGATGTGGGTGGGGACATGAAGCCTAACCATATTACAGATACTCAGGAGGCTGAGGCGGGAGGACTGCTTCTCTGTGGGAGTTCAAGGTTTCAGTGAGCCATGTTTGCACCACTGGACTCCAGCCTGGGCAACAGAGCAAGACTCTATTTAAGAAAAAAGGCCGGGCGCGGTGGCTCAAGCCTGTCATCCCAGCACTTTGGGAGGCCGAGATGGGCGGATCACGAGGTCAGGAGATCGAGACCATCCTGGCTAACACGGTGAAACCCCGTCTCTACTAAAACTACAAAAAACTAGCCGGGCGAGGTGGCGGGCGCCTGTAGTCCCAGCTATTCGGGAGGCTGAGGCAGGAGAATGGCGTGAACCCGGGAGGCGGAGCTTGCAGTGAGCTGAGACCGGCCACTGCACTCCAGCCTGGGTGACAGAGCAAGACTCTGTCTCAAAAAAAAAAAAAAAAAAAAGAAGAAGGAAGAGAATGGGTTTTAAAAGGCTGAAAACTTTGCTTTTGGTCATTATATGGTAATTGAACTCTAATAGAAGTAAATATTAGAATATTTTTTAAATCTTGGCCGGGTGTGGTGCCTCATGCCTGTAATCCCAGCACTTTGGGAGGCCGAGGCAGGCAGATCACTTGGTGTCAGGAGTTTGAAACCAGGCTGGCCAATGTGGTGAAACCCCATCTCTACTAAAAATACACAAATTAGCCGAGCGTGGTGGCACACATCTGTAATCCCAGCTACCTGGGAGGCTGAGGCAGAAGAACTGCTTGAACCCAGGAGGTGGAGGGTGCAGTGAGCTGAGATTGCGCCACTGCACTCCAGCCTGGGTGACAAAGTAAGACTCTGCCTCAAAAATAAAATTAAACTGGCCGGGCGCAGTGGCTCAAGCCTGTAATCCTAGCACTTTGGGAGGCCGAGATGGGCAGATCACAAGGTCAGGAGATCGCGACCATCCTGGCTAACACGGTGAAAACCCGTCTCTACTAAAATATACAAAAAAACTAACCAGGCAAGGTGGCGGGCGCCTGTAATCCCAGCTACTTGGGAGGCTGAGGCAGGAGAATGGCGTAAACCCAGGAGGCGGCCACTGCACTCTAGCCTGGGCAACAGAGCAAGACTCTGTCTCAAAAATAAATAAAAATAAAAAAATTTAATTTAATTTAATTTAAAATCTCTATACTTTTTGGTATCATGGCTTTAGATGATTCAGACAGCTCAACCTATTTAACCACAGATTTCAGTAACCTAATTGCTGTTTATTTCCTAGGGTTTTGGAGTTTTTAGGGGTAGTGAGGATGTTAAATATGCTTTACACACTGTTGGAATTGCATCAGACTCATCTGGTTCAACTTATACGTAACGAAGTTATGAGTTGCTTTTCAGTTGGCATGGATCCCAGGTTGAAGGTCACATCACCAGAGCATGCCCAAAACTAAGTGTGCAACCATGGACAGAATCCATATGCTCAGATGGGCACTTGGAATGGAACGGGCATGAGGAATGAGCACTGAATTAAGAAGTGGACACCAGGCCGGGCGCGGTGGCTCAAGCCTGTAATCCCAGCACTTTGGGAGGTCGAGACGGGCGGATCACGAGGTCAGGAGATTGAAATCATCCTGGCTAACACGGTGAAACTCCGTCTCTACTAAAAAATACGAAAAAACTAGCCAGGCGAGGTGGCGGGCACCTGTAGTCCCAGCTACTCGGGAGGCTGAGGAGGAGATGCCGTAACCTGGGAAGGCAGAGCTTGAGTGAGCTGAGAACCCACCACTGCACTCCAGGCTAGGTGAGCAGAGCGAGCACCGGTCTCAAAAAAAAAAAAAAAAAAAAGAAGTGGACACCAACAGTTTGGGAGGCTGTAATCCCAATACTTTGGGAGACTGACACAGGAGGATCGTTTGAGCCTAGGAGTTGGAGACTAACCTGGGGAACGTGGCGAGACCTCAATTCTACTAAAGAAAAAAAAAAATATTTTTAATTGACCGGGGGTGGGGGTAGGTGATACACAGCTGTAGTCCAAGCTACTTGTGAGGCTGAGGTGGGAGAATCACTTAAGCCCAGGAGTTCAAGGCTGCAGTGAGTTATTATCATGCCACTGCACTCCAGCCTAAGCGACAGAATGAGACCCTGTCTCTCCAAAAAAAAAAAAAAAAAAATTAGCCAGGTGTGCTGGCACACACTGTGGTGCCAGCTTACTCAGGATGTTGAGGTGAGAGGATCGCTGGAGCCCAGGAGGTTGAGCTGCAGTCAGCGGAGGTTGCACCACTGCACTTCAGCCTGGGCAACAGCGGGAGACCCTGTTTAAAAAAAAAAAAAGAAGAAGAAGAAGAAAAAAAAAAGTGGACACCACATGGCAGGATCCAAAATCCAATCAGATCAAGCCCTGGTGTCACCCCATGGCAGGATCCAGTCAGATCATGCCTCCAGCATCACCCCACAAGATCCAATCAGATCATGCCTCATTACCTTCTAAGTACAAAACCTGACCTAGCCCCCAGCGTGGAGAGAGACAGACTTAAGTCCAACTCCTGTCTCCTTGCTCAGCTGTCTGGCAATAAGCCTTTCTCACTACAAAAACCTGGTGCTTCAGTGTTTGGCTTTCCACTACATGGGCAAATGGACCCAGTTCAGTTCGGCAATACTGGTAGACAGTCACAGGACAAAGTAAATGTGATGCATCAACAAAACAGCTATAAAATCGTATTATTCAACTCTTGACTCTAAAATCTGAGTCATGGTTTAGGAAGGTGGGAGAAGTGGAGTGCTGGAAACCCTGCCTAACCACAAAGAATTAGCCACCCTGCCTCTTCTAAGCTCCTGAGGGAGAAGGCGCTTGCGTGGAGGCAGGTAAAATTACCAATGTATTTATGAAACAACAATTTGTAACACCTTCAGATTCGGTGCTAGTTGTTCAGTAAGTTTTCAGTTATTTTTTAAAGTTACTTTTAAAATACAATTTTTTTCCCTTGGAAGAAGAAAATTTCCTTAAGTACCATACTTAAGAAAATTACAAAATAATATTTGTAGTCCTGAATGCATTAGCATTCTTCTATTGAAGTGCCCTTACTATGTGTAAGCATTAAAAATTTTTTCCAACCTAGGACAAGTTGAAACAAATTAACAGAAGGTATAGAAGTTTGGGAATCTGCTTTAGAGGCCTAAAGACAGTACGTTTTTAATTTTTTAAAAAAAAATCTTCTTTCCCTTGTTACAAAAGCAGCAAATACTCATTACTTAAAATCTAGAGACTATAAAACAAGCTAGAACATAAAAAAACTTCTTAATGTGCAGCCACTATGCAATAGGCAACTATTATACATACGTCTACATTTTCAAGCCTTTTGCTGTGAATTTAAATTAGGAAATACATTTAAACTCGCATATTTTAAATATACCAATTCATTAATATTTGAATGTCAGCTGTCCTAGGGAGGATCCAAATCTTTACTCCCAGCATCCAAGTGGCACAAAATAGCTACTGAAATGTCTGCTGAACTGAATATCTGGGATCTGACAAGACAAAGTCTGGACTTGCAGACTGTGGAGCTGTACTATGGAAGTATTTTTAAAGCAACTGAAGTGATAGAATAAGGGCTAAAACTTACTCAAAGTACTAAGTAACAGACTGACATGGTTTGGCTGTGTACCCCCATATCTCACCTTGTAGTTCCCATAATCCCCACATGTTGTGGGAGGCACCTGGTGGGGGTAACTGAATCATAGGGGCAGTTACCCCCATGCTGTTCTCATGAATTCTCACAAGATCTGATGGTTTCATAAGGGAGTTTTCTCCCTTTTGCTTGGCACTTCTTCCTGCTGCCATGTGAAGAAGGACATGTTTGCTTCCCCTTCCACCATGATCGTAAGCTTCCTGAGGCCTCTCCAGCCCTGTGGAACTATGAGTCAATTAAACCTCTTTTCTTTATAAATTACCCAGCCTCGGGTATTTCTTCATAGCAGCATGCGAACAGACTAATACACAGATATTTCAAAACTTGGGTCCTCTGAAATCCTCTGGGCTTGAGGAACTGGGGCAGGAGCCTGCACTGCGCCCCTGCAGACAGCCTGCCCTCCTTCAGGACACTGTGCCCTTTGAGTACAAGGACAGGCCTTTCATACTGACATCCCAGAGGACCTGGCACATCTGAAGTTCAAATGAATGAGCTGTGGATGACAATGGGTAATAGGTAACAGAATGAAGCTGCATTTCCACCTCTTTAACTTATCCCTGAAGTATCTGACTTAATTGAACAATCACAAATCTGTGATTTCTGAGTACTGTCCCTGTGGGTAATACTACTATATGACTCAATTTTCAGATATTAAAATAACTTAGAAAATTGAGTCACACTGAATAGCATCCTTAAACACTGCATTTACAATGCCTAGAAATTAATAAGGAGTTTATTACATGCTTTTAATAGTCAAAAGAAAAATGACAACGAAATGTCATTGGAAAGTTTTTAAATGACCAGTTTGACAGCTTGACTGAAGGTTTGGTTTCAACCAAAATGCTTAAGAACTTTTTCACCTTTCCCCTCTGCAAAGATCAGACTAACACTTTCATGCACATATTCCACTCCTTTCACTTGATAGTCTGTTACAAAGATGCTCTGACTTGGATTTTGTTCCAGCAACTAGAGCAAGCTAATACCTGAGCCACTGCCAGACTGAAACAACTGAAGTGCTGAATAAAGTACTAAAAGCAAAAGATACAAAACTAAACAACTTTTGAAACATGCTGCTGAGTTAGCTGGAAAGGAAAGGCTCCAGGAAAGGCTCCAGAGAGGCCACAAAGGAAGTGAAAGCAGAAACCCTGGGAGAACACACGTGCTGAGGCAGGATTTCCTGCTAGGAGACTCCACAAACCCGGGGGCCTGGCTCTGTGCTCTGGGGACTGTGTGGGGACAGGGGAGGCAACACCCAAAGTCTCCTGTATTAAGCTACAAGCTGGGACTCCAAAAGGACCTCAGCATAAGGGTAAAGAGGAAAACCTGTGTGCAAGGAAATGTCTCATCATTGACACAGAGTAGTGGGAATGAGGAAAATTTCTCCTGAGATGCCAGGTCCATATTTATTCTGCCCAGTATGGCTGAGAAAACATTAAGCCATGAATTAAAGATATAGTGACCCCAAGGATGAAATGTCCCCAGGAGACTGGTATCAGCACACACAAATCCTCCCTAGAAGGATACAACCTCAATCTAGGTAACAGAATTCCCTCAGATGAAGTTCCAAGGAAAACAAGCAACTCAAGGAAAAATCAAAATACATCACAAAACACACAAGAAAACAAAGCACCATGAGTGAGAATGTGCAGAAACGGATGGCTTGAATAAGATTCCTGAGATTAGGACATAAAACCATTAATGTTTTTACATGCTTAAGAGAAGCTTAAAAACATAAGCAAAGAACAAGAAACTATAATGAATGATAAGCAGATTTGAAATAGAACCAAATACAATTTCTAAAAATAGAAGATAAATGAAACTGAAAATCAAATGGATGAATAAAAGAGCACATTTGGCCTGACTGAGGAAAGAACAGTGAACGGAAGGTAAGAACAAAAGAAATTATCCAGAATGAAGCACAAAGAAAACATGACAGGTTGAGAGATGGGAAGTTAGATTTCCACTGGTCCTTTTCATGCTACTAGAGTTCCAGAAAGAAAGAATGGAGAAAAGGCAATTTTCATGAATAACCACTGAGAATTTTCTAGAGCTGCACTCTCCTATAAAGTAGCCATTAGCCACATGTGGCTACTGAAATTAAAATTTAAACACAGTTTCTCAGTCACACTAACCACATTTCAAGTTCTTGTTAGCCACAAGTGGCAGACAGTTACCATATGGACAGCCCAGATGTAGAACATTATCATACAGAATCTACTGAACAGCACAGTTCTAGAACTAATGTAGCACCCTTCATCAGATCCAAGATACCCAGGAAAACCCAAGCTGTGTAACCAAAATCCACACATGGACACAGTACAGTGAAGCTGCAAAATACTAAAACACAGAGAAAGTCTTAACAGCCAGTGAGGAGTCACACCACCGACAAAGGAACAATAATTAGATAACTGGCTTCCTAGCATCAAATGTCAAAGCCAGTAGAAAACAAAGAAAGAATACCTTCATTGTACTGGGAGAAAATGCTGTCAACCTAAAACTCTTTCAAGACCAGGGTAATTTTCATACCCAAGAGACATATAAAAGATTTACCAACAACATACCTTCTCAATGGAAATTCCAATTCATTTTAGGTGGAAGGAAAATTATCTCAAGACAAGACTGAAATGTAAGAAGAAACAGTAAGCAAAGACAGTACAATATGATTAAATCAAAACATTTAACTGTATAAAATAAAATAATGTCCAATTTGTAATGAAAAAGACATAACTAAAACACCAGGCAATGATTGATCATATTCGGGGAGATGATTGGAGTTACATAACCTTATGTCATTTTGTAATTCAGGAAAAGGCTAATGATATTAAGTAGTTTCAGACTTTAACTTAATGTTAACATGCTTATGATAACCACTGGAAAGAAGAAATGTATAACACAAACCTTCCACAAAGTTGGGAGTGGGCTCCTACAATCTATAAGATGGTAGACAGAAATCCAAATACATCAGTAAACACAATGCTGTACAGGAAGGCACCAAGATCAGACTGGATAAAAAGGTAAAATTCAGCTATTGGCTTTTATGTATTTGGGAAATATTTACCAAAAGCTAGTGAAATCACATTAACATTAGAAACATAGTCTTTAAGAAAAAATGCATTACCAGAGATAAAGAGGTTCACTTCATAATGATAAAAACTTCAATTCACCTAGAAAATAACACTAATTCTAAATGTAGAGAAAATTTTTAAATTCACTATTTTAACATCTCCATCAAGTAGACAAAGGATCAGTTAGATACAACAGGTCAATTAGAGAAACACAATTAGTAAGGATACAGCTATGAACAGCACAGTAAGTCTAATGGACATACAGCATACAGAATAGACACACACATCAATAATATATATACTCTTTTTGTCCACAGGTGAAACATAAAAGCTGACTGTATGCTGGGTATAAAGTTAGCTTCAACAAATTTCCAGGTACAGTACTGATTTTAATCAGGCTCCCTGATCACAATGCAATCGAGTTAGAAATCACCAACAAGAAAGAGAAAAACCCAATACATTTGGAAATTAAAGACGCTTCTGACAACTCATAGGTTAAAGACAACTTTTCAAAGTCTCAGAAATATGAAGCTTGTTCCAATTGTCTTAAAACATGAGGCAATTTCTCATGTAATCATTAGAAAAATTGATTATGTTTTAAAAAATATAATTGCCAATACCTAAGATGCAGATGTAAATTTTGTGTTGTACCTGTATACACTTTTAACAAACACACGAAAACACATAATTAAAAGAACAAAAGCTTACAGTCAGGGATTAATAGTTTTCTACTTCAATAATCGAGTCACTTATCTCACTAGAATATCTTTTTGCTCTTTTAAACTGGTCATTGAAGATACGAAAGTGAGCAAACAAACAGTCTCAGCTTCTTGAGGCTGACAGCATTCAGTGGAGACAGCCATCAATTATAGAAACAGATATAAAACGGCAGTCGGGTGTGTAATGTGACCCTGAAACAGGGGCGGGGACATCAGGAAAGGCTTCCCCAGAGAAGTGATGCTTACACACATTAAGACCTAATATGTGACCGAGCGCAGCGTCTCACACCTGTAATCCCAATACTTTGCGAGGCTGAGGAGGGAGGATCACCTCAGCTCAGGATATATGGTGAAACCCCATCTCTACAAAAAATACAAAAAGTAGCTGGGCATGGTGGTACACACCTGTAGTCCCAGCTACTTGGGAGATTGAGGTGGAAGGATCACTTGAGCCAGGGAAGTCGAGACTGCAGTGAGCAGTGTTCATGCCACTGCACTCCAGTCTGGATGACAAAGGGAGACTTCATAATAATAATAATAATAAAAACTTAACATCTAAAAACAAAGTACCTAGGGAAGGACAAGGGAGAACAGCATTCCAGAAAAGAAACAGTAGTACTGCAAAGCTACAAAGTTTTAAGTAAGCAATTAAAGTAAAACTATAATTTAATTTTAGATGGTCAATACAAAACAAGGCACAGTAGAAAACTGCAACATTTTTATGCTTTCTAATCTATTCCTTCTTTAATGAGACTTGTTCATCTTTCTACTGTCACAGAACTTTTCTTTGACTATACAAATACTGCACACTCTACTTAAGACACACAGAAAATGCAACTGCTATACAAAGTTAAATGGTTAGCATTTTCCAGACATTTTAAACACCATAAAAATCAACTTTAATCCTTAAGACCTGTTAGAAAGATATTTCTATTCTAGTCTTCAAATACAGAGGTTTCTGCTCTGGAGAGGCCACAAAGTGTGCCTTCTAAATTGTTCTCACTAACCTATACATGGAATAAACAGCCTTAAGCAATTCATTTATTCCCTACCATTATTTTTAACATTCCATACCCACTTACTTTAACCAGACAAGCTATGTAACATGTGTATAACTTTGAGTATTGGAACTGAGCAGTTAAAAAAAAAAAAAAAAGGCAACAAGAACTCCTAGAATCTTATTATAACTAGCCTAAAGGTGACTATGTAAGCACAAAAGGATCCAAATTAGTGATTGAAGGTTAACTTTGACATGGAAATTACAGCTAAATTATATAGATATGGATTAACCTCCACTAACAATTTTCTTCATGTCCTCTTTGACAGACATTGAAAAAAAATTCTTCATTTCTTTCCTAGGATTTGATCTTTTAAATAAAACGTGATGACTGACAATATATTTATTGTATATTTTGTATTTATGGTATATATTGTATATTGTATATATAATACATATATAAATATAACCTATAATATAAACAGGTTATATTTTGGCTAGGTCAAAATATAACCTTCGGAGGCTTCCAATAAAGATCAAGACTAAAATGCTCTGCAGGTTTTGTATTTTTTTTTTTTTTTTTTTTTTTTTTTTT
>NW_016809526.1:74498-92171 GCF_001698545.2 Rhinopithecus bieti | reverse complement strand
TTTTTTTTTTTTTTGATTTTTAGTAGAGAGGGAGTTTCACTGTGTTAGCCAGGATTGTCTCGATCTCCTGACATTGTGATCCGCCTGCCTCGGTCTCCCAATGTGCTGGGATTACAGGTGTGAGCCACCGACCACACCTGGCCCTGATTAACTTTCCTTAGCAGTGAAGGACTGTCCAACTAAACTACTTCTTCTAAAAGATAATTTCCTTTTCTATTGTAAAATATACTAGTGGAGTTCTTAAAAATGCCAATAGTTCAGTGATAACCACATCCTTAAGAAAATGCCTAAGAACAAACAAGAAAATTGCATCTGAAGATACTATAGCCAAGTTTCTGGTAAATTCAAAGGGAAACGAACATCCCCTAAAATATCCGGGTACTGAATTTACTTTTCATCATTTAATACTTACAGCAACAGCCTGAGTGCCACTGGAGCCTACATTTTTATTAAAAGTTAGTCATTACTACTAAGCACATTCTCCCCACCCTTTGAAGAAGACGAAGAAAAAAAAACAGAACTACTCAGGTGTGGGGAAGGGGTGTGTATATGGGGGAAGGGAAGAAAGTAGCAACTTGCCTCTCTGGGGACAATTAAAAAATGAGACTTTGGTTTGACCCAAGTATCACCAGGATGTCAGAAAACTAAGGAAGGGTCTTCTAATAACTGCTTCATTGTTCTTCTTTTTCTTAAAATGGAAATGGTCTGTCACAATGTAGACATGGAAATGAGCACCATGTGGAACAGTGATTAGACAGCAAAAGAAACTAACAGAACTACTGGAATTTGCCTTCGGAGTGGTGTAGATAACGAAGTAGGAAGTGCTTATGCATGCTTTAAGGCTCGTGTTTAAGCAAAGACACATGCAATTCAAGATTAATATACAAGAACCACTTTTTAATTTTTTGGAAAAAAAATTAAGTTCAGGCTTAACTATGAAATAAAAATTTCACTACGTATACCTGCACTAGTTGCTAAACTGCATTCCACTTAAAGGACAGTACAGGTAACATGCCTCAGTAGACCAGAGTGTAAAAACACACAGACCACCACTGGATAGATCTCTATGTCATACACCGCCTTGGTTTTTTTTTTTTTTTTTTTTTTTTTTCAAACGGAGTCTCGCTCTGTCGCCCAGGCCGGAGTGCAGTGACGCGATCTTGGCTCACTGCAACCTCCGCCTCCCGGGTTCAAGCGATTCTCCTGCCTCAGCCTCCCGGAGCAGCTGGGGCTACAGGCGCGCGCCAGCACGCCCATCTAATTTCTGTATTTTTAGTAGAGACGGGGTTTCACCATGTTGGCCAGGCTGGTCTGGAGCTCCCGACCTCAGGTGAACCGCCCACCGCGGCCTCCCAAAGTGCTGGAATTACAGGTGGGAGTGAGCCACCGCGCCCAGCCTATAAACCGCTTTTAAGGTTGCAAGATGAGCGTGTACTAGGATGTGTAACTGGTAATTTCTGGAGTGTCTGGCAACAAACCTCAAAATCAAATTTCCTTAGAAATCCTTGGCCTAAGTTTTATTTTTAAAAAGGTCAACACAAAATTAATAAGTTCAAAAGGTGGCAAGTTCTATCACATTAATAAAACCAAAGCACACCACAGGCAATAATATATTAACAATAAGGTAATTATTTCAGTAACAGCAGCAACAGGTTCCCTGGAGGAGAATCCCCACTTCTCTATAAACAGTGCACCTAGATGGATTCAGAGCACAAAATTTACCACAGGACAACATCTAGCAGACCGAAGTCAAGCAATGCTGATCTTTTAAAGAAATTTCACATTTCTTACTATTTCCTACCTTAACACTCCACCAAAAAAAAGCAAACACCTATCGAAATATAAAAAATAACGTTTCTAGCAACCCAAAAGTAGCTCAGAGATCTCAAAAACAAATAGGGAAAGGGGTGCTGATGCTAATAAAGTGACACTACAAAAACTAAGTGCAAAAGTAAACCTACTCCTCACAGCGTATCACAGATCAGTTAATGGTTCAGGTACAGAGCCTCCTCCCCCAGGTCCTCCTTCCGCGACCATGACTCCCCAGTGACTATTTTACACCAAGTAACTACTGAAAACGCCCAAGGAAAAGGAGTGGGGGAGGGTGGCTTTTGAAGATTCAGGTAGCAAAGAGTGACTGCTAATTTCATAAACAATAATGCAAAACAAGCAAACCACCGCTCCTAGCCAATTACCAAGCAGGAGTCAAAGTTCCACCACGTAATTCGGGCCTGGGCCTTTTTTAGGCAAACACGTAATCGAAAGCACAGTCATTTCCCTCTTGATATTTTACTCATGCCGGCAATGCCATTCACACTGAGAATGTAGCAAAACAAAAGAAAAAAATAACAGCAGCGAAGGCAGAGGGGCGCGGGGCGTCCCAGCCTGCGTCCCTCCCTGGCTGCGAGCTCCCGCAGGCCGGGACGGGAAGCGCAGCGTCCTCTCTGCTGAGGTCTCGACTCCCACCCGCCCCGCGGGGCCGAGGGTCCCCTGGGCTGCAGCGGGAGGGGACGTGGGGGCGGCGGGGACGCCGGACGCCACGGGGACGCCGGACGCCACAGAGCGCCTGTCGCCTCGGGGGTCTCCCCGGGCTGCGGGAAGTTTCCGTCCCGCTCTCGCGGCCCCTCCCGGCGAGCCCGCCGTAGCCCACGCTCAGGTGCAAACTTCCCAAACGTCGCTGCGCCCGGGGTCCCAACCCGCGCCTAGACCCGACGCCTTCCCCCGGCGCGATCCCGGCCGTCTGCACTGCCCGCCGCACCCATGCCCAGAAGGGACTGCCTGGGCCGCGGACCCGCCCGGGGACCCCACCGAGGACGCGGAGTGGCCCCTCGGCCGCCTCCAGCCCCAACCCTCCCCGCGGCCCCGGCCCCGACCGTCCCCGCGCCGCCGCGCGGCCTGAGCGACCGGCCGGGCCTGCGCCGCGCGGCCCTCACCCTTGGTCGGCCATGGCGGCGGTCCGCGGCCCGGGACCGCGCCGGCTTGGTTCCCGCGCCGCGGAATGGTGATTCTGAGCCGCGCGGCGCGAAGGCCAAGGGCGAGGCGGCGCGGCTCCGGCTGGCCACGGCCGCGGCGGCCCGCCCTCGCGCGCGTGCGGGCCCCACCGAGTCTCGACGCTCAGGCCCAAGCCGCCTGGCGCTCGCTACTGCCCGCGCCGCCCGCTCTGCAGTTCGCTGAAAGTCCCCGGCTGCGCGGCCCCCGCCCCTGCCGCCCGAGCCTACATTTACCGCGGCGCGCGCGGCGCGCCCGCGCGAGCGCGCCCTGGGCCTCGGCGCGGCCCGGCCTCCTGGCCGCCCCGCGCTGCCGCCGCGCCGCGCCGCCCGCCCCGGGCAGTCGCTGCCGCCTCCGGGCGCCCTTGGTGGAGGATGGGGACTGCGTCCCGCGCGGCGGCGGGATCCGGACAGGCGCCCCGGGCCATGGCCCGCACCCTGCGTGGCCGTTCCACAGGAAGCGCTCCGCGGCCCGCAGAGCCGCTCAGGGGAGCCGAACCCGACTCCGGTTCACGCTCGGCCAGCGCCGCACGCAGTGGCTCGGGGCTTTCCGTGCATGAGGCGGGAGGGGGGGCAGGAACTCTCGACGCTCCCGGCAGACAGGAGCCCCGCAACCCCGCCGTCTTTGCCCCACGCCGGGGGTGTTGCGGGGTCGCCGTGCCCTTGGCCGAGTACCTTGAGTGCCAAGTAAACAGCCGGGAAGGAACGGAGCAATGGCTTCCTGGGCCTCTTCCTCCTGTCCAGAGGCTCCCTCAGGCCGGGGTCCTGGCTTGGAGCCCCTGGGACGGGACGGTGGGGGGTTCTTTTTGTGACGTCCCGTTAACCTCATTCTGGAATCTTGATAAGTTTAAAAATGCCCGAGGGCCCAAGAGGTTTAGGGGACAACAGGCTCTGTGAAGTGGAAACGAGGGCTCTAAAATTTTCCATCTTTCTGTCAGTGTTTCTCTCCAGAGTTGGAGATATGGTGTTATGAATAAACGAATGACGAGCAGCAAGATTTTTCACTCAAGGACAAAACAACTGGAAGATGTATCTTAACTGGCATACTAGTGGAGTGCTTTTTTTATTATGAGGGATATATTTGTAAGAAGAGACAACTATCAAATCTAAATACTCTGGTATTTAGAGTTAATGTCGAGTTTGTGTCTTCTTAAATACATTCTATTTGACCTGAGATTTCACTAGTTACATTCAATAATGTGGTTTAAAATAGATACGGTATTGCAGAATTTTCTGTGAATTTTTGTGTTTGTTGAGCTCATGGTTAAGCTATAGTCATCATAATATGCATAAATAGTTGTCTTTCTCCATAAAAAAAGATGGAGGCCAATATTCATTGACAGCCTGCTTGCTATATACTGGGCTTTTACATCCCCATCTCATTTAATCCTTATAAGAAACGTTTGAGAAGCTCGTTATTGTCCACTGTTTACAAATAAGAGCGAATCAGGGCTCACTTAAATAACTTGCGCTTTTGGTAATACTTACTCAAATCGAAAATGACCATAGCCTTGGACCCAGCAGCCCTCCTAGGAGTTTATCCTGTCAAACTTGTACAAGTGATCAAAGATGTTCATCAAAGATTGTTCGGTCCTAACTCCAAACAGAAAACAACCTATGTGTTTGTTAACAGGACTGTTTCAGTAAATAAGATACATCCATTCAAACAAAATGCTAGAAAGCCTGTAAGAAAATAATATTTTAAGAGGTGTTAAGAAAGATAAAAGAACATGATGTATGGTACATTTATGTAAAAAAAAAAAAAGGAAATACGTTATACATGCCTAGAAAACTTCTGAGAAAGATTCGCCAGATCCTTTTGTCAGAGTTTTTGACCATGTGTATGTATGACTTCATTTAAAAACAGAAATTATATTTTAATAAACAATGGAAGAAATAACTTGGCTAAGTGTACACACTAGTATGTGGAAAAGCCAGGATTTGAACTCAGGCAATGTCATAAGTAATGGGTTTTCCATATTCTTTCAAATGTGAAGCCTGGGTACAGCTCTCTCTGCAGCCCTTCAACTATGGCTCCCTTGATAGGAAGGCACAAAGTTAGGGGCACACCTGTGAAGACACGCCTTTCCACATGCTCATCTGGCAAATCCTATGCAAATAGTCATCCTGGGCACCCGGCACCATGAAAGCAAGAAGACCAGAGACTTCAAGCTTTTTCCACCCGAACAATTCCATAACACTGGTTTTATTTTTTAGAAGTAATGGTGGAGAGCTGAGGTGGAAGGATTGCTTGAGCCTAGGTGTTCAACACCAGCCTGGGCAACATAGTGAGACCTCATTTCTAGAAGGTTTGTTGTTGTTGTTGTTGTTTAAAAAAGAGCAAGACTGTCAAAAACAAACAAAAAAGTACATAAAAAGAGATAAACATAGCCGGGCGCTATGGCTCACGCCTGTAATCCCAGCATTTTGGAAGGCTGAGTTGGGTGGGTCACGAAGTCAAGAGATCAAGACCATTCCGGCCAACATGGTGAAACCCCTTCTCTACTAAAAATACAAAATTAACTGGGCATGGTGGTGCGCCTGTAGTCCCAGCTACTCAGGAGGCTGAGGCAGGAGAATCACTTGAACCTGGGAGGCGGAGGTTGCAATGAGCCGAGATCGAGCCACTGCACTCCAGCATGGGCAAGACTCTGTCTCAAAAAAAAAGGAGAGAGATAAACATGTGCCCTTCCACAATAAGCCACACCGCAGGGATCTTGAACATAACTAAACTCTTTATCACATTTTTAGTAATGAATCGGGTAGTATATCTCCAGTAAATACTGCCAAACTTAGGAGTTTTATTTTTATATACGTCAGTCAAAATCAACATTACTTCATGAATGTTGTTATAGAGGAGACCCACTTTCATAGAATATATTTTTATATATATAGAGAGAGTGGGTCTTGCTCTGTCACCCAGGCTGGAGTGCAGTGGCTCGATCTTAGCTCACTGCAGCCTCCGCCTCCCGAGTTCAAGTGATTCTCCTGCCTCACCCTCCCCAGTAGCTGGGATTACGGGCACCCGCCACCATGCCTGGCTATTTATTTATTTATTTATTTATTTATTGTATTTTTAGTAGAGATGGGGTTTCGCTCTATATTGGCCAGGCTGGTCTCAAACTCCTTATCCCAAGTGATCCGCCTGCCTCAGCCTCCCAAAGTGTTGGGATTACAGGCGTGAGCCACTGCACCCAGCCATGGCGTTTGTCTTCTGTTCCCACTTGATCACCCATGTACATCTCTCTTCTGTCCACCACCTTCCTTTGAGCGAGCTTCCTCAGAGCTGATGCTCTATGCAGGCCTGCCTTGAGAACCCAGAACCCTGGGTCATGCTAAGTTCAGATTTTCCTCTATAGCATGAGCTTCCATTACTCCAGGGGTGAGAACACAATTAGTTAAGCAGTTGGATTTGCATTTGCAGACTGCTTTTGGTTATTACTAGATTGCACTTTCAAAAGAAAAAGACGTGTAGCCAGAGCAACAGAGCCACTCTATTTAGGCTTTGTACTCCAGCTTTTTTTTATTTAATCATATCACAGGAGGTAAAGTGATTAGGATTTGCAGGAAGCCTCGTCCAGCCACACAGCTGGGGGGACAGGAAAAGAATGACCACCACTTCTTCCCTGGGTTTGTTCAGTATGGCCCGGTGTTTTTATTCAAAATTAGATTCTCCTTACGTTTTTAAGAGCTCAGAACCCAACTAAATGCTTGGTCAGCTAATGGGAAACTAATGTGGGAAAGTGCAGCTCCGGAAACTAATGTGGAATGGAGTGAAAATGTGTGATGGTCACCTCATCTAAGGCTCGGAGGATGAGAAGAATGTGTAATAATATAGTCAGCCTGGGTCTGGCACAAGGGGATACCTCTTCCTCTGACTTTAGGGTGTGAGTTCAATGAGGTTAAAGAAAACCTCAGAGGGTGACCTTGAAAATAAAGAGTGGAAAGGAGTGCAGCTGGTGCCATTCCAATCCTAATAAATGTATGACGTCCTCACACTGGACTGGACACTGTTAAAGGTGAGGGAGATAAAAGTCCCTGCTCTCTTAGAACTTAACAATCTGTAGAGGGTGGGGGAAGACAATAAACTACAAATAAATGTCTAATGTGCCAAGTGCTTTTATAAGTGCTCTGAAGAAACTTTATGGGGATAAAGAGAAGCAGGAGAGGTTTCTTTTCATGTTTCCCCATGGTATTAGACTAGCCGAGTGTATGTATGAAAGTGTATGGTTTTAAAATTGTGTTTGTTTTAGTTGGTTAGCTGATTGGTTGGTTTTAATTTTTGTTCCGTTTTGACTAAGTCACATTTCTCTTTCCATCATCTGGGAGACACAGAGCCATGCACAGTAACGGGACATAGTGTCCAGAGCTAGAAATTGAGCAGAAATCTGACTGCTAGGACCTGAGCAGTCCAGAAAGGGACAGTTGGCATGGGCAGAGAGAGACTGGAGGCTGGGGAGGCTGCATAGATGGCAGAGGTGTCAGCAGTAGGCAGTGTTAGACTGGAACAGGAACCGTTTGCTCAAGGTTCTGTACTAGACTGTTTGCTGGGTTTGGGTAGTTCTGACTTCCGTAAGGACTGAGCTGTGAGGTGAGGGCAGCAATAGAAGATTGGCTCACCACTTGGCTTCCCAAATGAAGTCCCAGCTTGTAGGATCCCTGCTGTCTCCTGAAACTTTGCTGTAGTATATTGTTTTAATTCTTTGATCAGTGATGGACAGGCTGGCATGAGTCCTCGGAGACATACTTGCGTTCAGTGATTGGGCAAAGAAGTAACACTGGATACAGGACATTTTGCTAGTTCACATGTCATTGCTCAAGTTACAAACTGTGATGGTTAAAACTGAGTGTCAACTTGACTGGATTGAAAGATGCAAAGTATTGATGCTGGGTGTGCCTGTGAGGGTGTTGCCAAAGGAGATTAACATTTGAGTCAGTGGGCTGGGGAAGACAGACCCACCCTTAGTCTGGGTGGGCACCATCTAATCAGCTGCCAGCACAGCTAGAATATAAAGCAGGCAGAAAAACGTGAAAAGACTGGACTGGCCTAGCCTCCCAGCCTATGTCTTTCTCCTGTGCTGGATGCTTCCTGCCCTTAAACATCAGACTCCAAGTTCTTCAGTTTTGGGACTCAGACTGGCCCTGCTTGCCCCTCAGCTTGCAGACGGCCTATTGTGGGACCTTGTGATCATGTGAGTTAATAAACTCATATGTGTGTGTGTGTGTGTGTGTATACACATATATATGTGTGTGTATATATATATATATATATCCTGTTAGTTCTGTCCCCTCTAGAGAACCCTGACTAATACACAAACTATAGAGAGTTCTTTTTTTTTTTTTTTTTTTTTTGAGACAGGGTCTCACTTTGTTGCCCAGGCTGTAAAGCAATGATACAATCATGGCTCACTGCAAACTTGACCTCCAGGGCTCAAGTGCTACTTTATTTATTTATTTATTTATTTTGAGTTGGAGTCTCCCTCTGTCACCCAGGCTGGAGTGCAGTAGTGCGATCTTGACTCACTGCAACCTCCACCTCCCGGGTTCAAGCAATTCTCCTGCCTCAGCCACCCGAGTAACTGGGATTACAGCACCCGCCACCATGCCCGGCTAATTTTTGTATTTTTAGTAGAGATGGGGTTTCACCATATTGGCCAGGCTGGTCTCTTTGGCCAGGCTGGTCTCAAACTCCTGACCTTGTAATCCACTGGCCTCGACCTGCAAACATGCTGGGATTACAGGCGTGAGCCACCGCGCCCAGCTCAAGTGCTACTTTTAAAGCTAAAAGCCCCACATAACATGCTAGCACACTCTGACACACTCTCATATCCTTGCTTTATGGAAGGCAACTCTAATGACAGTGCTTACTAAATACAAGTACAGGACATTTGCTGTGACTGCCATGATTTAGAGCCAGACACTGTAAATTACATCCTCCATCTCTCGTGAGTCCTGTTTTTCCTTCCCAGGACTTTGATCAGAAAACGCACCCACTGCTGAGTACTGAGTGCTGAAGAGATGGCCTTGGCCGTGGCATTAGGCATCCTTGGCTTGAAACTCACTTCTGCTGCTTGTCACCTGTGTGAACTTGAGCAGGTACTTTCATCTTGATCCTCAGTACCAATGTCTGTCTTTGTCTGATCAGGCTGCTATAACAGAATAGCATAGGCTGGGTGGCTTATTAACGACAAATGTTTGTTTTTCACAGTTCTGGAGGCTGAAAAGTCCAACATCAAGGCGCCAGCAGATTCAGCATCTGGTGAGTGCCCCCTGGTTCATGGATAGCCGTCTTCTCGCTGTGTCCTCACATGGTGAAAGGGTGAGCGAGCGCTGTGGGATCTCTTTTATGAGGCGTAATTCCAATCATGAGAGCTCTGTCCTCATGACCTGATCACCTACCAAAGGCCTCACTTCCAAATACCATTACATTAGGGGTTAGGATTTCAACATCTGAATTTGAGGAGGACACAAACATTCAGTCAATAGCATAGCAATATTGCCCTGGCTTTGTTTTGAAGATTCTGTGAAACTCACTTTAACTGGAGTAGCAGAAAGTTCTAACAGATCTTAATAGTTATTATAACGATGTGCTGGGCTTCATGCTGGTGGTGGCCAATATCTTCTTGCAGCTCTCAGTTCTATAACAAATCTCCCAAGATGTTGTTTTCCAATGACTTCAGAGTATTGATCACACCCAGTATCTGTATTTGCTCACTCCTGTGGCATTCCTTTCTTTCTTTCTTTCTTTCTTTCTTTCTTTTTTTTTTTTTTTTTTGTAGACAGAGTCTCGCTCTGTCGCCCAGGCTGGAGTGCAGTGGCCAGATCTCAGTTCACTACAATCACCGCCTCCTGGGTTCACGCCATTCTCCTGCCTCAGTCTCCCGAGCAGCTGGGACTACAGGTGCCCGCCACCTCGCCCGGCTAGTTTTTTGTAGTTTTAGTAGAGACGAGGTTTCACCGTGTTAGCCAGGATGGTCTCGATCTCCTGACCTTGTGATCCACCCGTCTCGGCCTCCCAAAGTGCTGGGATTATAGGCTTGAGCCACCGTGCCCAGCCTGTGGCATTCCTTTCTTCTTTTTCTTTTCAGTCATTCATTTTATTCCTCAATATTCTCTTTCTTTTACCCCACTGTATTTCATTTCAGTCCCTTGGTGTATTTCATCTCTTCTTTTACATGTCTAGAGAATGTTCCTAACTCTAGTTTCTCAGGATTTTTCCAGGCACATCAGTAACTTTTCTGCTTTTTAAAATCATTAAAGCTTTGATGAAGTAAGAAAACGTCAAAATGCAAAATACCCTTTTAAGTAAACAAGTGCATAAAGCTCACAATTTCAGTAAATGTTTCAAAACAGGTAACAAATTTAATGTTATACTCTTTAGAAATTCTGGCTTAATTTAAAAAATATTAAGTAAATGACTGTTTAGAAACACAGATGGTTCTTATAAATAGTTATGATCTACCTGTTACCTCCCGTGTCAATATTGCACAGTAAGAGGGTAGTTTTCAGGGGGCAATTGTGTGTTCATTGACTGGAGGGATGCACACAAGAGCCCTGGCCTGGTGCTTGGCACTCGAGGAGTTTAGGAAACAGGGGTTCCTCTCATGGCTAGTGTGGTCTATTTGCTGCTTATTATTATTATTATACTTTAAGTTCTGGGATACATGTGCAGAATGTGCAGGTTTGTTACATAGGTATACATGTGCCGTGGTGGTTTGCTGCATCCATCATCCTGTCATCTACATTAGGTATTTGTCCTAATGCTATCCCTCCCCTAGCCCCCCAGCCCCCGACAGGCCCTGGTGTGTGATGTTCCCCTCCCTGTGTCCATGTGTTTTCATTGTTCAACTCCCACTTATGTGTGAAAACATGCGGTGTTTGGTTTTCTCTTCCTGTGCTAGTTTGCTGAGAATGATGTTTTCCAGCTTCATCCATGTCCCTGCAAAGGACATGAACTCATCCGTTTTTATGGTGTATTAGCTGCTTCTTCTTTCATGCCTAAGCTATCTACTGAGAGCCTACAATGTGCAAAGTGCTATAGTAGATAACCTCAAAGTCATGAAAAACGCCTTTTGTGCTCCTAGAACTTAAAATCTCATGAGAAAAAGAAAACCTTCCTCTTAACACCCTAAGAGAGCCCTGGGCCAGGTGTGGTAGCTCATGCCCATTATCCCGACACTTTTGAGTATTGC
This sequence comes from Rhinopithecus bieti, assembly GCF_001698545.2. Classification (NCBI taxonomy): domain Eukaryota; kingdom Metazoa; phylum Chordata; class Mammalia; order Primates; family Cercopithecidae; genus Rhinopithecus; species Rhinopithecus bieti. The sequence continues at coordinate 80,992 of NW_016809526.1, read as the reverse complement.
TTGAGTCCTGGAGTTCAACACCAGCCCGAACAACACAGTAAGACCCAGTCTCTACAAAAAATAAAAATTAGCTAGGCGTGGTGGCGTGTGCCTCTAGTCCCAGCCACTTGGGAGGCTGAGTTGGGAGGTAGGAGGATTTCTTGAGCTCAGGAAACTGAGGCTGCCGTGAGCCAAGATCAGGCCAGTGCACTCCAGTCTGGGCAACAGAGTAAGATACTGTCTCAAAAAGAAAAAAAAAAACAAAAAAACAAACAAACAAAAAAAACAGACAGCCCTGGCTGGCTATTCACTCTTACTTAGTGTCCTCTGCTCCTTCCTGAAAACAAAACTCTCCTATTGTGGTGACGAGAACCACTGGGAGAAAAGAGAAACACCTGTGTTTTAGAGAACCTGTGGTTACAGAAATAAAGAAGGAGAAAAAGCAGTGAAGAGCAGAACAATTTAGGGAAATCAGTCAAACCACACTGCTCTTGCCTCAAACTCCAGCACACCAACCCCAGCGCCAGCCTTGCAATCAGCCACAGCCTCCAAGCCTTCACTGAAACTTGGCAATTACAGACTAAGTTAGCATGTTCTTTTGAAAATATAATTGTATTGGGGAGAAAGGGGGGATTAAGGACCTATTGATCTCTTGCATAAAACTGGCCCGATAGTCAATTGATTGACTAGACAGAAATGGAGGGGAAGTGAGTATTTTTGTACTGTGGTTACTAACTCTGTAAGGAATTGGATATCTGTGATCTAGCAGCCCAAATCACTTAAGGTAGGGATACAAGTTATTTCCTCAGTGGACATAGTTATCAGGACTGGCTGCATAATTTGTGGGCCACAGCGTAATGAAAATGCAGGGCCCCTCGTCAAAAAAGTATTGAGAATTTCAAAACAGCAGAAGAGAATTAAACCAAGCATGGGACCTTTTATTCTTGAGGCCCTGTGAACTGTATAGGCCCATGACCCTGGCCCTGACAATTGTTTTTTTCACAGATAGTTGTTGCTTACCATTGGAATAATCAGGAAACTTCAAAAGAAGGTGTGATCTGAGCTTTCTTGAAAGACAGGTAAATTTTCCATTTTTCAAGGAGGAAGGATGGCATGAATCAAGACACAACAAGGAAGCAGTTCAGGCTGTATTTCCCTGACATTGGTTAGACCATGTTTACTGGCGCAGAAGTTGTCATGTGGGGATAAGTCCAGAAGGATGGGTAGAGGACAGATTATGACATTGGAAGGCCATGGGAAACCATTACAAATTATCTTAGTAATGTTTTTGGAAGATTTGGCAGTGGCATGTAGGATGCTTTGGGGCAAGCCCACTCTAGAGTAAGACCAGTTAAAAGGCTCTTATGTAGTTAAAGGCATTCATTTTTCCAGTGGTTATAGTCATACTATTCTGAAATGTTTCCTCCCTTCCCTTCTCCAAGAACTTGGAACTGTTAAATAACATTTACTGGAAGCCATTGGTTTGGACTGGGCTCCTGCACTAGGCCTGAGAGACCAAACCAAAATGGAATGACTCATGCTGAAGTTTGAGTGCCACCAAGCCAAAACTACGTTGTTTATCTGACCTTCCAAAAAATCAGGAGAGAGAGAGATAATAGCAAATTCCTAAACAAGCCAGCTTTAGCTGGCACAGTAAGGAAGTTCCTTCTATTCTAATCTTTACAAGGAAAGTAACTTTGAAAGGACCAGTGTGCGTTTTGTTCTCTGATACTGCTTTCCACACCCCTTTTCTGTCTAGAAAGCCAAAGTCCTCTGCTCTAAAGCATATTCTATAGTGTACCATGAAGTGTTGCCTGATTCTAGAATTGCAAATAAAAACCAGTTAGGATCTTGAAACTAAATTTGTTGTAATTGCGTCTTTTGACAGTATCTGGCAACCACAAAGGACCCAAAGCACACTGCCGACAACTCTTGAGACCCCCTGAGGAATGAAGAGAGGTGCTGCTGACCCCTTTTGAGGTCTCCTGTCTTCCTCATGGAACCCTGAGGGTTGTAAATTCCTCTCCTCTTGGGGATAACTGCAATGAGCCGCAGTCCCCACACCCTCTACCTCCTGATCTTTTTGGCTTTCAAACCCAATGCTAGTGTGTGCTGTGAGAACACATGACCCTGGGCTTGCTACCAAGGATTAGTTTATGCTGTGAGTGCTGGGGAAGAGAATATGACCTTTTGGGGTTTGCAGTGGCTGACAAGTCACTGGCAAGAGTGGATGTCATGACAGAAACAGGATGGGGTCCTGTAGGGAGGCCTCGGGTGTCTGACTGGGTCTGACAGAAATTGGCAGTAAATGGCAATTCTGCCATTTACTGTATGAATTTTGACTTTCGGAAATTCTTTGTAGGAATTTTGTGCTCTATCCTTTTCTTTTTTTTTTTTTTTTTCTTGCACAGACATCACTGTGATCACTAACAGTAGCTATGTTGACAGTTAAGTCATTGTGGGATTGTTTTTGTGTATGGTGATAGAAGTTTATCTTCAATTTCTTAAACATGGCTAATCAGTCAATTAATCATCATTAACTGACAAAACCACTATATCCTCTCTGATCTGCAATGCCAACTGCATCATACTACATGTTTCTGGCTTCCAGATTCCATTCTATTGCTGTATTTCCTATCTCTGTTAATGCCACATTGTCTTAATTACTCTATTTTTATAATATCTTATAGTATCTTGTCTATTACAACAAATAATCCCCAAATTTCTGTGGCTTAACTCAAAATTTCCCCCACTTCCAAAGATATTGGTTGGTTGGGAGGCGGGGGAGAGTCCTGCTCTGCACAGTCATTCAGGGACCCAGGCTTTTCCATTTAGTGGCTGTACCATCCCCAAAGTCTTCAGGGGCCTTCACTGGATCATCACATCAGCATCTGGCTGGAGGAGGGAAACCATTTACACCCACTTTACACTGGCCAGGTCCAAGCACTTCACATCATCTAAGTTTCAAGCAAGGCTGGAAGTGCAGTCTAGTCGTATGTCCAGAGGAAGAAGGAAATGGGTTTGGTAAATACACTGTCTGCCGTAATCTCACACAAGGACACAAAATTAAACATGTAACTAAATTAATCTCACAAAATTTTCTCCCAGTCTTACTACTGTTTCTGTATTTCCTAGCTCTGTCATTAATTGGACATATATTTGTTGAGAGCCCACTAGACTTTTGTGGTATGCAGCCTCTAAGACAGCCCCCAATGATACCCATTTCCCCCATTCATTCCCTGTAAAATCCCTTCTCCTGGAAAGTGAGCTGAACTTATTGAAATATTTTTAATGAATGGAATAGGGTTGAAGGGATGGGTGTCACTTCCAAGATCAGGTTATAAAAAGACTGTGGTTTCCATCTTGGTTGCTCTATGATTCCCTGTCTTTCTCTTTCTGATCACCAGCTACCATGTCGTGAGGATATCTGGGCAGCCATTGGAGAGAATTCCATGGCCAAGGAACTGAGGTCAGCCTGCAAAAATCTGACTAAGTTTGGATCTTACTGTGATTTCCAATTTACTGTGACTGCCAACAGTCACATGATGGAGCTTGCATATAAATTCTCCAGCCCTAGTTGAGCCTTGAGATAAGCCCTGGGTGACACCTAACTGCAATCTCAAGAGTGACTTTCAGAGGTACCCAACTAAGTCATGCCCCAAATAAATGTCTGTTGTTTTAAGCTGCTGAATAGTGAGGTAATTTGTTTTGTGGCCCTAGGTCATCAATATAACTTTGTATTAATTACTGGGGACAAAAGACTTAACAAGGCACATTTTGCTTAAGGAATGACCATGTTCTCCCCCGAAGCATGAAATCTTAGGATCACCTTTGACTCTGACTTTTTAAAAAATGAGTTCCCTATGGAGTCCCAAAGTCTGTAGTCCAATAACCTCCATTCTCTCTAACTTCCACATTTGAAGGTAGCCCACACTTATTCCCTATCTTATCTTTGTACATTTTCTTTTACCTTCCTAATCATCTTACACTGCATTTATAGCAACTAGCCTCTACTCCAATAATGCCTTTTTATTTTTTAAGCAACTATAGTATATTGAATAATTTGTACAGCAATACACTATCATATCTTCTGGATGGCAGAGTGGGGTGATCCCTAATTGTGGCTCTAGCATAGACTGCACTAATGACCTTAAGTCTGAAGATCTCTTAAGGAGCCCAGGAGAACCATCTCTGGAGGTGACACAAATGCAAACTGATTTTCATCAAGCCACTCTTTAGGCTCAAGCATTTTGTCTCCTCATGACTCCAAGAAAACTGTACTTTTCTTTTTTTGTGAGTTGGTGTTAGTTGCATCTTTACTCACTTTAAGGAAGGTAAGTCTTTTGTTTCATAAATAAGGAGTGAGGAAACACAGGCATCGATAAAAGGTGATTCAAGGAAGAAAAATACTATCAAACTATAGTTTTTGTTTTTTTGGTTTTTTTTTTTGTTGACAGGGTCCTGCTGGAGTGCAGTGATGCTATCATAGTTAACTGTAGCCTGCAATTCCTGGGCTTGAGTGATTCTCCCACCTTAGCTTCCTGAGTAGTTGGGACTACAGGTGCGTACCACCACACCTGGATAATTTTTAAAATTTTTTTTTAGAAATGGAAGCTCACTATGTTGCCTAGGCTGGTCTTTAACTCCTGGACTCAAGTGATGCTCCAGTCTTGGCCTCCCAAAGTGCTGGGATTCCAGGCATGAGCCACTGCACCCAGCCAAACCATAGTTTTAAATGAGCTTTGCCGGAGAGAGATCGCATCAATTACTATTCAGCAGGAATTTACAAAATTCCTTCTGTATGTCAGACAGAAAAAAAAACAAAAACCAACATCAAGGGTTCCGTTCCTGAAGATTTCATAAGTCAGTGGAGAAAGGAACAATAAGCAAATGGTTACGATGCAATAACCGAAGAGTTAAGGGAATGGTTATCAGTTAGATTGATTAGAATGACTTCACTCGCAAGTAGCCTGCGCAGATTTTATAGTTAATTGATTCCACAGCTCAACAGTATCACGAAAGACCTTGGAATTTTTTCCCAACAGCTTTATTAGGTAGTAATTTATATATAATACAATTCAGTGATTTTAAGTGTTTAATTCATCGAGTTTTGAAATATATACAGACAAGTTACCACCCCCACAGGGAAATATAAAACCTCCGAGCAAGTTTCCTCATATCCACTTGTAATCAATTTTCTATCTCCAACCCTTGTCCCACACAGCCCACTTTCTGTCATTATATTTTTGTCTTTTATAATATAATGCTATATAAATTAAACCATACTGTATGTAGTATTTTGTGGCAGGCTTCTTAGCATGATATTTTAAAAAATTCATTCACGCAGTTGTGTATATCAGCTGTCATTCTTATTTATTGCCAAGTAGTATTTTGTTCAATGGATATGCCACAATTTATTTATTTATTTACTCCTTGATAGACATTTGGGCTGTTTCCAGTTAAGGGCTGTAGTGAATAATGCTACTATAAACATTGCATACCAGTGTTTTGTAGACATGTGTTTTTATTTCTCGTGAGTATGGACCTAGAAATGAAATTGAGTGATCATCTGATAAGAGGATGTTCAACTATATAGTAAGATGACATAGTGTTCCAAAATGACTATACCATTTTCCATTCCAATTCCCAACAGAAATGTGTGAGAGTTCTAGTTGCTCCACATCTTCACCAGCACATGGTACTGTCAAGTCTTTTGAGTTTTTGTCATTCTACTGTGCATGCAGTTACATCTCATTGTTTTCATTTGCATTTCCCTGGTAACTAACGATGTTGAGCATAATATAATATAGCATCTTTTGTGAAGTATCTGTTCAAGTCTTTTGCCCATTTTAAAATTGGGTTGTCCTGTTATTTAGAAGCAAAATTCTTAATCTGTTTTAGATATGTTCTTTATCAGATACTTGTTTTATAAATCTTTTCCCCAAGTTCCTTTTCATATATTTCTTGCCTTTTATTTTAATGGTATCTTTCAAAACCAAAATAAGTCCAACTTATCATTTTTTCCTTTTATAGTTTATGCTCTAAGAAATCTTTGCCTACCATGAGATCATGAAGATTTTCTCATTTGTTTTATGGCTTTAGCTCTGACATTTAGGTCCATGAACCATTTTGAGCTAATTTCTGTGTATGATGTGAGCTAAAGGTTGGGGTTTGTTTTTTTGAATATGCAAACATCCAGTTGTTAAGATACCATTTGTTGAAAGGACTGTCTTTTCCCCCATTGAAATGCCTGGACAACTTTGTTAAGCATCAACATGAGGTCTGTTTCAGGGCTCTCTATCCTGTTCTGTCAGTCTGTACGTCTAATCTTCTGCCAACACAATATTATTATCTTGAACATTTTTGGTTAATGTTAAGTGACCTGATAGAGTCAAAGGCCTAAGCTTTTCTTTTTAATGGGAAGATTTTTTATTACCAATTCAATTCAATTTCTTTGGTTGATAGAGATTTATTTGCATCCTTTCTTTTTTTTTTACTTTTTTTTTTTTTTTTTT
>NW_016809526.1:47987-74033 GCF_001698545.2 Rhinopithecus bieti | reverse complement strand
CCCGCCTCAGCCTCCCAAAGTGCTGGGATTACAGGCTTGAGCCACCGTGCCCGGCCTTTTTTTTTACTTTGATTCAGTTTTGGTAATATGTGTCTTTCAAGGAATTTTTCATTTCATCTAAATTACCAAATTAATTAGCATTATGCTGTTAATAATATTCCCCTATTATCGTTTTAATGTCTATAAAATCATTAGCAATGTCCTTTCTTTTATTCCAATTACTGTTGACATATGTATTCTCTGATGTTTTCTGGGCATTAGGTGCTGCTGGTGGCTGCGCCCTGCAGGAGCTGTGCTCTGGAGAAGATGAGAGACCTGTAGAAGCCTCGTTGCTGGGCACACTGCCCACACATGAGGAGCTCACTTCTGAGGAAGCCATGCACATCATGAGCATACCAGAAGAGAAGGAAAAACTCCTCGCTCTTCCAGGTGCCCTCTACTGATGTAGCTTAATATCAAGCTATATGGCAAAAAACACATGTTTGAAGGGCTCAGATCCATTTTCACAGAGCTGGCAAAAAGGGTGAATTTGGAGTTGAAAGGCAAAAACATCATAAATAGACATACAGTGGTTTGTTAGGCAACAAAAACTAACTGATGGAGATGTATATTAGACTTTTGAGTTTATCTTCTAAGTCTTTTAACCTGTTTACATTTTTCTCATCTCTTTATCTTTCTATGTTGTACTCTGGGATATTTCTTAAAGATCCAAGTCTTTCCTTAGTAAGTCCAATCTGTTGTTAACCTAGCAATTGAATTTTAAATTTCAAAAAATATATATTTTTATTTCTAGAGGAGCTATATGGGTCTTGTTACATAGTCCTATTTTTAAATGATGATATCTTTTAAAAATATAATTTTAAAGACTTACTTTACCAGCCATTTCCAGTTCTACTGTAATATCAAGTTCTTGCTAATCTTTCTGTTTATTGTGTCTGTGGTGAATTGTTTCTTCCTGTGGTTTATAGTTTTTGTTTCTGAGCTCATTTCTTTAAGATTTTTTTTTTTTTTCCTGAGAAAGTCACTTGTATTTTCAACTAAGAAAATATCTTTGGGAAGTATTTTATATTTTATTCTGCCAGGTAACCAGAGATTTCACCAGTGTGAGGCTAATTTTCATATTAAAATTTTAGCTTGTAAATTTTCACACAATGAAGGCACTGTAAATTTTGACTCCACACCTCTGCATAATGCAGGTTTGGAACTTCAGTATTTCACTGGGAATCTTTTTCCTTTTAGGACCCTGGCTAGGGTACACTTTATTGTTGTTTTCTTGGGAAAATATAGAGGTTTTTTTTATCCCTCTTTCATTGAAAGGATAGCTTCTCCAGAGTCTTAGTTTATTTGTGGGTCTTACTTCCAGCTCTTTACCTCGTGTGGGCCCAGGATGACACATCCTGCCTTTACTTGAGTATTAAAATCCCTCCCCTAGCCTTTGGGGCCTAAATGCAAATCCATTCCTGACCTCATCCCAATATCTGAGATCTCAAGTTATAAATTTACTTCTCATTCTGACATTAAGTTCCTTCTTTATTTCTGGTACTTGAGCTTTTGAGCTCAGCTATGCATTTTAAATAATTTTGCTATATTTTATGTAGTGTTTCTATGTGTTTGTGGGGAGATGTGATAAAGAGAGAGTAGGGTCTACATTAGCTAAATATGCCATGTTTCTGGGACCTGAGTTTTAGATCTTTCATCATTTTAGGATTTACAACCGAATATTTTAAGTGACAGGGAAACATGACCAAATTTATTTTATAATAATTCTGGTAGATCTAATAATGTATTGTAGAAGAAAGTGACTCATGACTTGGGGATCAGTTAGAATGCAAATGCAACAGCCACATTTTTTAAATGTTGAGGAAGTGAAGGGTCTCCCTTCTCCCTACCCCACTCAAATAGAGTCCTTGTCCTATCACTGTGCAGTAAAGAGTGTGAACTGTCATGGTCAAGGGAGGCTTAAGGAGGAGATGACGGCTGCTCCTATCTTTGAAGGATGGAAGGAAATTACTTAGATGGTGTGAAGAGGAAAGAGCCTTCCTTTAGGTTGGAAAGGCACAGGGTGAAGTCAAGAAAAGGCAATGGTAGGAATGCAGATAACTCATTAAAGGACTACTGGGGAGGAAGGCAGCTGGGCCAGAGTGGAGGGGCCGAGCAGGGCCAGTGGAAGGCATTTGGAATAATCAGTTGGAACCATCTTGGGAAGGGTGTTTAATTTTCCTACAGGTATTCTCACTGTTGGTGATTAGTATTCACATTTTTGCAAGAACTGTACTGGGCTTTTCCAGGGCTGAAGTCAAAATATATATTTATATATTGTTTAGATTGACATAGAAAAGAAGTTGGGTCCAGAAATGTAGTTGTCCCAGTTTTCAGATCATCCAAATGTTGTGTTGCCATGACAACTGCATTTAAATTTCAGAAACAAAGTAAATATTTGGCAGGTGATTTAAATCATCTGCTTCTGACTACATCAAAACAAACAAACGGTTGGTTTGCATGCTACCAGCTGCCAGTTTTTACTTGATTTTAAGATTATTTGGTAGAGGGTAGGATACAGATGGATGTTTAATTTGCTTTATATTTTTTTAAATGAGATTCATTTTAGAGTTGTAGACCATGTGAGTATTTAGAGGAAAACGTTAGGATGCTTCCTTTATTTTTTCCACTAAATGTTGCAAAGCCAAAATTATATCCATGGAATAATGTTTCACAAATGTGCTTCTCCCCACAATGATCAAATATTTTGGAGGGTTTGAGTAACTGTCACATCTGTTGAAGATGGGCAACTCAGTAACCTACGGCACATGCAGAAATGGAGGAACAGAAATAAAGAGATGATGGCTTTACCAACCAGAGCAGAACAAGAAGCCAAGCAAAAAAAATGCCTTCTATTTTTTCTTTTTAAAATGATGAGAATTTATAGAGTAGCTCAATTTTAGGCTAACACTGTTTCGGCTGTTTATCCTTTCTTGTTAAGAGTCTGATGAAAGAGATAACCATAATTTTTATTAATTTTTGTGTATGGAATTCCAATAAAATATTCAAATAATAACTTTCAACTCACAGATTACAGTGGGTTGAGTGCCTGTTACTGCGACAGGCACTTGCTTCATACCCAGCCTGTGGCCAGGAAAAATTGATGCATGTGTGAAGCTACAATAGATAGCCCTGATCTTACACATCTGGGTATGCTCAGCACCTGACCTAGTGCCTGACAGAGGATGGGCACTCAACAAAACTTTGTTGAATGGTTGAACATACATGTAAATGAATACGGAAGAAGGTAGGACAGACTAACATAAACTTATGTTTAGATAATAGAGTGTACAACAGGGGCTGTAGACAGGCAAATTGAGTGAAAATATTATCCAGAAAAACATTTTGAGCAAAATGGAGTGAATCTGTTTTATTTCACCTCCTGAGGTGGGAAAGGTCTATTTATTTAAACTTCTATAGTTTCCAACTTTTTATTTGTGTCCTGTGTTCTGTCCTCATTTGTGGTGGAACGTGATGGACGTGGCAGCTCCACTGATCACAGCACATTCAACAGTTGGGTCCAGAGTCCCCTACGTCTGGAAGTTGGAGCAGACCCTCTCACACTCTAGGAGCCCACATGGAGGCAAGGCGAGGGGCGGCAGTATGTGGGTGGTTTATTAGAAAGTGAAGCCTGGAGGCATGTGAAGGATGGTCAGCGATAGTAAAGAAGGACTGGGAAGAAAGAGCAACCAGGAGGTTCAGGTAAGAGTGCAGGTGAGAGACGATGAGAACCTGGGTCAGGATGGCGGCCCCAGGGATGGAGGGGAGAGACACGGGAGATGGCGGGATTGGTGACTGCTGGGACACCAGTGAGCCAGAGGGAGGGTCAGGATGAAGGCCAGCTCCTGGCTTGGGTGATGAGTGGCTTGGGATGCAGTCATCCAATCTAGCCAAGGCTAGAAGTGGAAAGTACTGGGTGTGTGTGCAGGGGGAGCTACCACTTCATCCAGTCACAAAACCATGCTTACACGACTCAAGCCTCCAAATCTCACCGAGGCCTTCCTGCTGAACTTACAAGTCCTTCGTAAAGAAAACAAAAATTTTTTTTTGGTTATCTGTAACTGTAATTGTGCCAAATGTTTATCTTTTTAAAAAGCTGTGCAGCACCTGTCTCCCTCCCTGCTTCTGGGGCACCCCCCGCATGAGTGGTACTGATGGAACCCCGAGCACTGCTCCTCTCTACAGCAGTAAAGGTGGGTTCCTCCCTCCCTCCACGCTCCAGCTCATATCCTGGATTCAACCATCTGGATGCTGGGATGGTTATGTTATATGTCAACTTGGCTAGGCCATGGTACTTAGATGTTTGGTTAAGTGCTAGTCTAGAAATTACTGTGAAGGTATTTTTTTAGATGAGATTAACATTTAAATTGGTAAACTTTAGGCAGAGCAGATTACCCTCCATGGTGTGGGTGGGCCTCATCCTATCAGCTGAAAACCTCCAGGGAAAGACTGATGTTCCCTTAGAATTCCCTAATTCTAAGATGTTCCCTTAGAATTCTGCCAATAGACAACTTTTAGACTCCAACAGCATCTCCTCTTCCCTGGGTCTCCATCCTGTTGGCCTACTTCCTCTCTCTCTTTCTACTACTGATTGCCTGTGTTTATAGGGAGAACCCTAATACAGATATACTCACCAAGTCCTTAAAACCAGCCAGAGGAATGCATAGGAGGAGAGAGGACGCATTGCCAGTAGTTTCAGCAGAGTAAAGGGCCAGCACTGAATACTTTCGTGAGAACACTTTGGGTGGGAGTACTAAGAATCAATTTGCCCCCTTCTTAAGTAAAACCAGGACATAATTATAAACCATAAACAAGCTGCTGTCATTACTGTCATCCCAGGCAAGTTCCTTAGGCCTCTCCTTGATTTAGTAAACTCTCAACAGCCTTCTAATGAATTCTTTCATTTTTAAAAAAACTTAAAATAGTCAGAGTTTGGCTGGGCGTGGTGGTTCATGCCTGTAATACCAGCACTTTGGGAGGCCAAGGCGTAGATCACTTGATGTCGGGTGTTTAAGACTAGCCTGGCCAACGTGGTGAAACCCAATCTCTACTAAAAATACAAAAATTAGCTGGGCATTTTTTTGGTTATCTGTAAATGTAATTGTGCCAAATGTTTATCTTTTTAAAAAAGCTGTGCAGCACCTGGCTCCCTCCCTGCTTCTGGGGTACCTCCTGCATGGGTGGTATTGATGGAACCCCGAGCACTGCTCCTCCCTACAGCAGTAAAGGTGGGCTCCTCCCTCCCTCCACACTCCAGCTCACAGCCTGGATTCAACCAGGTGGTGTGCACCTGTAGTCACAGCTACTCTGAGTAGCTGAGGCCGGACAATCGCTTGAACTAGGAGGCAGAGGTTGCAGTGAGCCGAGATCATGCCACTGCACTCCAGCCTGGGTGACACAGCGAGGCTCTGTCTCAAAAAAAAAAAAAAAAAAAAAAAGTCAAAGTTAGTTTCTATTGCTTGCAGTAATGAGCCCTGTACAGTAATACATGTTCATTGTTGACAAATTGCAAACCCCAGAAAAGGACAAAGAAACAGAAGAAATTCACATGCAAGCAGATGCAACCAATTTAAACGCTTTTCCTTACAGACTCTTCAATACATGTTTTAAATAATTGCATCCATATGTGTATGGTATTTTCTCCTACTTGTCATTAACCCCTGATAATCCGGTTGATACTCTGGACAATTGGTCCTGTTTCAGTCACCTTGATTACACTTCCTGCTCGTTACGCGTCTTTGTTATTTTCTTGGTTTGCATCTCTTGTTGTGTGGGATATATGGTATCTTTTATTTGCTTTCATCTCCTATAGTAATTTTGATGTAGACATTCTGTTTTAAGACTATGTGAGGTTACCTTTTTTTTTTTTTTCCTGAGACAGAGTCTTGCTCTCTCACCCAGGCTGGAGTGCAGAGGCCAGATCTCAGCTCACTGCAAGCTCCGCCTCCCGGGTTTATGCCGTTCTCCTGCCTCAGCCTCCTGAGTAGCTGGGACTACAGGCGCCCGCCACCTCGCCCAGCTAGTTGTTTTTTTTTTTTTGTATTTTTTAGTAGAGACGGGGTTTCACTGTGTTAGCCAAGATGGTCTCCATCTCCTGACCTCATGATCCGCCCATCTCAGCCTCCCAAAGTGCTGGGATTACAGGCATGAGCCACCGTGAGCTACATGTTTAAATCAATTTCTCTCATTATTAAAGTTAAGAACAAATTTTGCCCTTAGGTACAGAACCCCCTTCCTTTCACACGCTCTCTTTTTTAGTTTATTTCTAAAACATGTGAAGTATTTGCTCATACAGATCTTTTTCAAGAGTTTTATTTCTGTATCAGTTTTGAAACCATATTGGAAAGAATTATGTGTATGTTCAATTGGCTTCAATACTTAACAGCATGACATTCCTATTTGAGTGATGTTTTCAGGAAGGTATAGGATGGCATATTTTTTGAGCCCTTGCCTATTTAAGACCACCCTTGCTACATTCACACACAAAAAACAAGCTGGTCGGCTCAGAGAAGGGTTGTCAAGCTATCAGTGGGGACTTCTAATTGAGGTGTGTCAGAAACTACCTTCTCTCTAGCCGTCCATTACTGTGCTGGTCCAGGGACCAGGGAGGTATGGTTCACAAGGGTAATTTTCAACCCAACCTCATCCACCCCAAAGCAGTGGAAATTCCCCCATATTCTGGAACATGGCTTTCTCCCCTCTCTAATGTCCAGGGGTGTGGCAAGTTCATCGAGTTTTGTGTACACTCAAAGGTATTCTAGTGGAAAGTTCTGGTAGAGGGGCCCACCAAGCAAGATCTAGAGTCTGCTGCCATATTGACCCCTAAATGCTGGCACTATTTTGTCAGCTCTTCTTATTTTCTTAGCCCTATTTTCAGTAGGTATTTTAGATCCTCTTCATCTGTATTAGTCAAACTACTTTGGTTGCAGGTAACTGAAAGTACCTTGAATTAGCACAAACACAAAAAGGAACCATCCTATAATAATACAGGAAAGTTTCTTGGAACCCAAGGTTAAAGATGTTATTACTGGGTCTTCATGGGGAAGTGAAAAGTTCTTAGGACTCTGTTTCTTACTTCTGTTTCTCCCTGCAGTGCTTTGTAAAGATTAACAGAAACAGCTGACATCTACTGAGTACTTAGTCTATGCCATAAGAGCCCTCAGAGAAGGGGATTTTAAAGCATCACCACCATTCTATACACGAGGAAAGTCAGACACAGAGAAATCAAGTTGCCCCATTGTCATCTCATTAGGAAGCTGCTGGCATAAAATTTGGACCCCAGCAGCCTGGTTCCAGAGGTGACACCCTGAAGCTCTTCCATACACAGATGGGTCCAGATTGGACACCTCTCAGAGTTGCCCCTCTACAGCCTCCAGAATCCATTTGAACACCTTCAATAGCAACTGCGGAGGGCGGAGGGGAAGATGAGGATCCCACTGTTGGCAGCCTTAACTAAGGAAATCATTCCCTATCTTAGTCTAGGAACCCTCAGACATCTGAACGAACATCTTGAATGAACATCCGCCTCTCTGAGAATATTCCCATTGGCCAAGTTTCTGTCCCCTGGGGCCACCCTGAGCCCATCCAAACCTCAGTGTGCTCAATTGCCTTTGAGGTATTTGAGGACCGAATGTTATGGATGCTTTAGGCTTGGCCACCTCAATTCCTTCAACTGTTCCCCCAAGGGATTTTTTTTTTTTTTTTTTTTTTTTTTTTTTGAGACGGAGTCTCGCTCTGTCGCCCAGGCCGGAGTGCAGTGGCCGGATCTCAGCTCACGGCAAGCTCCGCCTCCCGGGTTTACGCCATTCTCCCGCCTCAGCCTCCCGAGTAGCTGGGACTACAGGCGCCCGCCACCTCGCCCGGCTAGTTTTTTGTATTTTTTAGTAGAGAGGAGGTTTCACCATGTTCGCCAGGATGGTCTCGATCTCCTGACCTCGTGATCCGCCCGTCTCGGCCTCCCAAAGTGCTGGGATTACAGGCTTGAGCCACCGCGCCCGGCCCCAAGGGATTTTTTTTAAAAAGTGCCCCATCATGTTGCTTCCCCTCTTCACAACATGCCTCAGATAGTGCAAGCCACCTTTGATATGACAAGCAGTTGTTTCTGTCAGAGCACACGTTCTCATCTTATCAGACACAACAGCCATCTTCTTTTCACAATGGATATTTTGTGGGTGGGTTGTTTGTTTAAGTTTTTTGAGACAGGATCTCACTCTGTTTCCCAGGCTGGAGTACAGTGGAGAGATCATGGCTCACTGCAGCCTTTACATCCCTGGCCAGGGGATCCTCCCACTTCACCCCCCTGAGTAGCTGGGAGTATAGGCACACGCCACCATGCCTAGCTAATTTTTGTATTTTTTTTAGAGACAGGATTTCACCATGTTGCCCAGGCTGGTCTCAAACTCCTGAGCTCAAGAGAGCCTCCTGCCTCAGCCTCCCAAAGTGCTGGGATTACAGGCACAAACTACCATGCCTGGCCCACAGTGGATATTTTGTAATGTCCCCTCTGTGTATAGAAATAAAAGCTACCCACACACATAATTTTAAAACACACATAATGTCCCAATTACAACATTAAGGAGGGATAAAAGAGAAGTAATTATGAAAAAATATGTAATATATAAATGCTCAGGCACAGCTACTTTGGAAAACATATGAAACAATGTTTGCACCTGCTTATAATGTTTGGTTTCACAAGAAGTGAAGAAGATCGGAAGCCCATCTGTAGAAACAGTATAGAAAATGAAAGAGTAAAGGGAGGAGTATACAGTAGGGTAAATAACAGGCCAAAATTATGTCTATATGATGCAAGAAAGAGAAGGTAACCTTACCTGAAGTCATAATATACGCCCAAAGAAAGGTAGACTGTCAGAAATGGGCAAGTGTGAGATCCTCACAGGTGAACTCAGAGCTTACCTCCAAGTGTAGTGTCAAAATAGTTTTCTACCTTTTGACATGGGACAGTGTTGTGACTGAGAATGGCCAAGATCATAGCTCCTGGGGGGAGCTCCTTAATTTACACTACAGAAAGCTTTGGAGACGTCGGCTTCCATGGTCAATGGGCCAGACAGAATGGACTGGAAAGAGACAGAGTGAAATAAGGGCTGGGAGGCTGTGGTAGACCTCTGGAGACAGCATCTGAGTAAGACTGAGAAGCTGTAGGCAACTAAGGAATGAGTCATCACTGTATGCAATTTTGCAATGTATTCCTTACCATTAGGTAACAAAAGTAATATACATTTGATAGCTATCATTAAATATTTTATTTATTTTGAGACAGGGTCTCATTCTGCCATCCAGGCTGGAGTGCAGTGGTGCAGTCACAGCTCCCTGCATTCTTGACCTCCTGGGCTCAGTCAATCCTCTCTCCTCAGCCTCCCAAGTAGCTGGGACTACAGGCACATGCCACCATGCTCAGCTGATTATTTTATTTTATCTTATTTGTTTTTTTTTGCAGAGACAGTTTTGCCATGTTGCCCAGATTGGCCTCAAACTCCTGGGCTCGAGCAATCCACCTGCCTCAGCCTCCCAGTGTTGGGATTACAGGTGTAAGCCACTGCACCCAGCCTAGAAAACATTTTAAAATAATTCTTTTGAAGTATGTCATGTGTCTCTGCTAATTTCATAATTTTTTGGTTGTCAGTTAAGATGAGACTCAAAGCAGCTCTGTTACATGGTTGCTTATGAAAGTTGCAAAGGCAGAGTGATAGAGGTATGTGTTTGGCTACTCAAATACCGTGGACAACATTGTTACAGGTGATCTTATTTTTCCCAAATAGTGAGCAGCTTCTTAGTAGAGTTTTAAACAAGATGAAGTACAAACTGCTCTCAATTTACACGATAGTTGCATTCCTGGAAAATTCAGCAAATGTGAAAACTGTGAAAAAGTATTTTGTATTTCTATGTAAAATGGGGTTCTTAGCTGGAGATATTTAGGAAAAGTTTTCCCCCTCATGAATGCCTGTGGGATGCTTGAAAACCATGGAGACTTGGCACAATTCTTTCTCATGGGCTGTCCACATTATAGCAGTGATATGGTTCGACTATGTCCCCACCCAAATCTCAACTTGAATTGTATCTCCCAGAATTCCCCAGTGTTATGGGAGGGACCCAGGGGGAGGTAATTGAATCATAGGGGCTGGGTCTTTCCTGTGCTATTCTTGTGATAGTGGATACATCTCATAAGATCTGCTGGGTTTATCAGGGGTTTCTGCTTTTGCTTCTTCCTCATTTTCTCTTGCCACCACCATGTAAGAAGTATCTTTCACCTCCTGCCATGATTCTGATACCTCCCCAGACATGTGGAACTATAAGTCCAAATAAACCTCTTTTTCTTCCCAGTCTCGGGTATGTCTTTATCAGCAGTGTGAAAATGGACTAATACAAGCAGTCTAGCATCTCTTCTAGCATCTCTAGCCCCCACCTACTAAATTCCAGTAGTGCCCTCCTTCTCCAGTAATAGTGACTGACAATAGAAAAGTGTCCCCACAAAGTTGCAAATAACCCTCAAGACTGATCTTGCCCCAAGGAGACCCACTGGGTGAGAGTAATTGATTTAATCCTCTTTGCTAGGATTCAGGTAACATATCTCTCCACACACACGTGCAATTCGAGTTTAGAGAATTACATGGTTTGGCTCTGTGTCCCCACCCAAATTTCATCTCAAATTGTAATCCCCGCGTGTCAGGGGAGGGACCCGGTGGGAGGTGATTGGATCATTGGGGGTCATTTCCCACATACTGTTCTCATGATAGTAGTGTTGTCAAGAGAGCTGATGGTTTTAAAGTGTGCCACTTCCTCGTTCTTGCACACACTCCCTCCTGCTGTCTTGTGAAGAAGGCGCCTGCTTCCCCTTCACCTTCCACCGTGACTATAAGTTTCCTGAGGCCTCCTAGCCATGGTTCCTCTTAAGCCTGTGGAACTGAGAGTCAATTAAATGTCTTTTGTTAATAATTACCCAGTCTCAGGTATTATCCTTTATAGCAGCGTGAGAACTGACTAATACAGAGTACAAACTAGTTCTGAATGTATTTCCCAAGCAACCATTTTATTGTCTATTTTTCATATACAATTTTCCTAGCTTTAAAAACATTATTGTAAAATACATACGACATACATTTATCATTTTAAGTGTACAATTTAGTGGCATTAAGTGCACTCATGTTGTTGTGCAACCATCACTACCATCCATCCCTGGCTTTTTAATATTTGAAATGCATTCAAGCTTAGAGAAAGGTTGTAGAAATAAGCCACTTAAGAGTAAATTGCTGCTATGATATCCTATCACCCCTAAATACTTTGGTGTGAAATTACCTAAGAACAAAGACATTCTCCTAAATAACCACAGGACAGCCATGGCAATCAGGAAATTGACATTAGTGAAGTACAATCAGCTAGTCATCAGACCGTGTTCAAATGTCACCAATTATCCCAGTAATGTCCTTTATTAAAAAGGATCCAGCCTAGGATTTAGCATTACATTTCTTCTCATTTCTCTTTGGTCTTCATCAATCTAGAATAGTTCCTCAGTTTATCCTTGCCTTTCAGGATCTTGACACTTTCAAAGATTACAAACCAGTTATTTTCTAGAATGTTCCTCAGTTTGGATTTGACTGGTGTGTCCTCATGATTAGATTCAGGTTATGCTTTTTTTGCAGGAATATCACAGAAATCATGGTGAGTTCGTCTCATTGTGCCCTCACAGGTGGTATAAAATTTCCATTTATTTCATTACAGATGACATTAACTTTGATCACTTGATTAGAGTGTTGTCTTCTGGGTTTTCTCCCCTTTTTTCTTCTTTTATTTTAATTTTATTTATTTATTTTTATTTATTTTTTTTGAGACGGAGTCTCGCTCTGTGGCCCGGGCTGGAGTGCAGTGGCGCGATCTGGGCTCACTGCAAGCTCCACCTCCCAGGTTCACACCATTCTCCTGCCTCAGTCTCCCGAGTAGCTGGGACTAGAGGCACCCGCCACCGCGCCCGGCTAATTTTTTTGTATTTTTAGTAGAGACGAGGTTTCCCCGTGTTAGCCAGGATGGTCTCAATCACCTGACCTTGTGATCCACCCGCCTCGGCCTCCCAAAGTGCTGGGATTACAGGCCTGAGCCACTGCGCCCGGCCTCCTTTTTTCTTTTGATGCTAGTAAGACTCTGGTAAGGAGGTACTTTGAAACCATGAAAATATTCCCTCCCTCATTAAATGTTCACCCACTAGTTTTATTATCCACTGGTGTTTGCTGGTTGCGTTAATAATTACTAGGTTGGCAAATAACAATTTTCTAATTCCATCATCCCTTGTACATTTATTAGTTAGCATTTTACTGTAAGGAAAAGCTTTCCTTTCCCCACACTTATTTATTGTGGCATCTCATTGCATCAGTATAAACTTCTGGATTCCTATTTTATTTAGTCAGCTATCATCCCTTACTATAGTTACTTACTTTGATGCCAAATTGTCCTGGATTTGTCCAGTGTAAGGCCCATCAAACTGGTTTCTATGAGCTTTTAACATGTTTCTGTCCTTCATTGAGCCATTCTCTATTTTCTGGCACAAAAAGATATTCTAGGTCCATCTTGTATTTTCCCTGTCCCAACCCTGGAATCAGTCATTTCCCCAAGAATCTTGGAATCCTTTTAGTAAAGAGTGATATTTAGAAACCAAGGTCTAGACTGTAGGTGTGCACATTGTTAGTGGGTATCACTGCTCTCAGGAAGAGTTAGAGATATCTATCTATTATTTAAATAAAAATAGAGCTATAGATGTATTTATCTACACACATACACAAAACCATATATGTATCAGACATTTACATTTATTTTCATTTTTATCTCTATATGTCAAAGCATATACTTTATATTATTACCTTTGTGTATATTAAAAACTGAATTCATACCAATACTTCCAATTGCAAATCTAACACCACACGGTTAATTTTAGTTTTTTTCTTTCCAGTGCTCTACACTATGCTCCCAGACATGGATGGCAGGGGGGCAGGAAGGAAGGATGCTTCCTAACAATTTAAACTCAATTTTTGTGTTATTTTAAATTATTTAACTTCAATTAGAAATTACTTGTGTGTTTTACATTTACAGAGCACTTGCTGTGTGCCAGGTACTGTGGGCCTTTACATGCATCATCTCTTTTAATTCTTGCAACCATTCTCTAAGCTACATATTATTATCCCTTTATCCATTTTATAAAGGAGGCAACTGAGGCTTACAGAGATTACACAGTAGGAGCACAGCAAGGACACTCCAATAATCATCTTTGATAGTAATTTTAAAAATTTAAAAGTATTTATAATATATAATACCTTCTAGATATGTATTATGTGTATATCAGCAAACAGATTTTTATCTCTGTCCTTTGAGTTTATATTTTATTCTGGTGAGCAACAAAAGAGCTGAGCTTACTATGTACTTACTCACCTTTATGGAGTGCAGCCATTTAATTAAATCCCTGAATTATCAGTACGCAGAATAGCGCCTGTGTGTAATAGGTACTCAACAAATAGTTTTTGCATAGATGGATGATCAATACATCTACGCAACATGTAATGACAATGAAGTAAACAGGGTGCCCAGCAAAACATGGTTCTCTTTTCCTTCATTGACATATAGGAGGCCACACTTCTTTGCCCCCTTGCAGTTAGGTGGGATCCTGTGACCAGTTCTGGCCAAAGGAAAGTGAGCAAAAGTGACTATCTAGAAGCCCCAGTCTCTCTTGTCCTGCTGTGGCAAGTTCCAGATGGCACAGCCACTAGATGGGTTCTCTGGCAGCCTGGCTCCCCACCCAATCTATCTCCCTATCTTCCCCCGTTGCCTTGCTGACCAACAGTAGAGTTTTTGTGAAAGATGACTTTAAAGCTACTGAGATTCTCAAGGTTAACTTGTACTTCGTAACCTGGCCTATCCTGACTCATACCTCTCTTCTCTGGTTTTACAGATCCAATTTAAACTTTAAAAAGCTATACTCCTTACTAATAGTCCAAACACCATTCCACTGGCAGTTTAAGCAAATGCCATGTGTGAGATTTATCGAAGAAACAGCATTGCAAGCATATTTATATTGAATGAAGCACTGAAGAAGACAGGAACAATAATTAAGAAAAAGAAAAAAAAAAGAGTACTGGGGTTCAAGGCATACTGACAGAGCTCCTTCCCCTGTAATTTCATGTGGATCCTTCCTGGGAGTGACTTCAGATTCTGACTTCCTTTATTCCTAAAATGCCAATTTGTCAAGTCACACTTCCTCTTTAAATAAATACTGATTTCGTTCATAGTTTTAAATTTTAAATTTTTTACCCACAGGAAGATGAGAAGTATAACTTTTGTCCAGTAACTGACTAGCTTTGCACTTCTACGTCAAAGGTATTTTTAGTGTTATACCACCCCAGACGCTGTTCCAACATTAAAATGGTACTTAGGTTAAATTGGGAAGACTGTTCCCTTTGCCCAAATGTGCTTTTGGAATTATTCCTATGAAAATTTATAACAATTTTATGTGTAAAAGCAGAGGAAATAATACAATGAATTACTATAAAATTATCACTTTAATTTTACAATTGTTAATATTTCATCATGTTTCATCTATGTTCCCCTTTGCTGAAGTATTTTAAAACTAGTCCCAGACATCATGACACTTAACCTTTAAGTACATCATTGTACATCTCAAAAACATAAGGATATTTTCTTATATAATCATAATACTATCATCATACCTAACAAAATTAACAACATAATTCTTTTACAATATCTGATACCCTATCCACATTCAAGTTTTCTAAAATATCCCTAAGATGTGTTTTAATTTTTTTTTTTGAGATGCAGTCTCTCTTTGTCACCCAGGCTAGAGTGCAGTGGTGCAATTTTGGCTCACTGCAACCTCTGCCTCCCGGGTTCAAGCCATTCTCCTGCCTAAGCTTCTCCAGTAGCTGGGACTACGGGCACACTACACCATGCCTAGCTAATTTTTGTATTTTTAGTGGAGATGGGGTTTCACCATGTTGAGCAGGTTGGTCTCGAACTCCTGACGTCAGGCGATCCACCCGCCTTGGTCTCCCAAAGTGCTGGGATTACAGGTGTGAGCTACTGTGCCCGGCCTCAAGATGTGTTTTTATATTTCATTTTTATATTTGGTTTGATGGGATCTAAACTAGGTCTACATACTGCATATGATTGTTCAGTTTATAGTCTCTGATCAATTTATTTTAAAATTCATCTGGATCTATTTCCTTGCACTTTTCTACTTTTTTTGTTTGTTTGTTTTTCAATTCTGCTCTTCCAAATCTTTTCCTTTTTTGGTGGAGGAAGTTTGAGCAAGACAATATTCTCACCTTGCATCTGGGGAAATCTAGTCTCTTTTTTTTAAGCATCTCATATTCCTGGTCTTTTTAAAAAAGACAATGTAAATGTAAGCTAAATACTAATTTTTAAAAGTAAGTAATTTAAAACATCTAGCTGATAGGATACTCGAGAATGAGTAGAGTTTTATGTTTTATGTATTTCATATTTGCTAAGCTTATCTGGGTCAGAAAACAAAGCCCTCTTTTATTATAAGTCTTTAGATGTAACGGCCTATCAGAGATAAGACTTCTCTAATTCTTCAAGAAAATTTCCTAGTCAAAATAAATAAATAAAAGATAAAGATGTTGTGTGTTTGTTTTTAGCAGTCTCTATAGACAATACAATATAGTAGTTTTAAAAAATACTATTAATATCAAGTGATTTAGGGAATAAGAAGACTTGGTTCTAGTCTTGCCTTTACTGTGAACTAATGACTTGAATAAGTTCTGTAAGTTGTCTGAGCCTAGCTTCCGTATTAATCTGTTTTCATGCTGCTAATAAAGACATACCTGAGACTGGGTAATTTACAAAGAAAAAGAGGTTTAATGGACTCACAGTTCCACGTGGCTGGGGAGGCCTCACAATCATGGCAGAAGGCAAAGAAGGAGCAAAGTCATGTCTTACATGGTGGCAGGCAAGAGAGCATGTGCAGGGGAACTGCCCTTTATAAAACCATCAGATCTTGTGAGACTTATTCACTATCATGAGAACAGCATGGGAGAAATCCACCCCCATGACTCAATTACCTCCCACCGGGTCCCTCCCATGACACATGGGGATTATGGGAGCTACAATTCAAGATGAAATTTGGGTGGGGACCCAGCCAAACCATATCACCTTCTTCATGTGAAAACTTGGCCTAGTTGACCAACAAGATATACTTTTAATATTCTATAATTTCATAAAGCCAAATGCCTGCAAAGCAAGAAAACCATTTTTGTCCCCCAACAAATATACCAGGTCTTAGGTTTTCACATGAGGCTGTTTTCAAAGCAGACCCCTTGGAACCATGTGGTCATATCCCTGATGGGGCCACCCCTCAAAGTATTTTTGTAAATACTTTCAAATCAGGTTATAAGCCACACAAGAAAATAAGTACTACTGCTTGATGGTCCTTCTCCTCTTTTATCTAATAGGTATTTGTTGCAGACTTGCCAGGTGCATGAAGAATTGTGCAAGGTGCTGGGGTTGCTGAGGCAGGATGGGTGCAAACATGAGCAAGACCAAGCCCTGCTTGCTAAGGAACTTAGCTTTTTGTAAAAGACCAGCATTCTCTAGCATCCTATTAGCTAGATATTTTGAATGACTTGCTTTAGAAAATTAGTATTTAGCTTATATATATATTGTTTTTTTTTTTTTTTTTTAAAGACCAGGAATATCAGTTGCTTAAAAGAAGATACTAGTTGGAGGGAACAAAAAAGATCTGGTTGGAGGGAGGAGGTTGGTACATACACAAAACAATGAAAGGGAATGAATAAAAATTTGGGGGGAATGGGGAATATCTTTGGCATAGCATGAATGTCTCCAAAGCCAAGGTCCTTGGGTTTCAGAAATGGAGCTCCTCAGCTATGAAGACATTAACTTCTATTTTGAAGCCAATAAAATGCCTCCTACTTGGTATTTATCGAAAATAATTCTAAGGCTGGGTGCATTGGCTCACACCTGTAATCCAAGCACTTTAGGAGGCCAAGGTGGGTGGATCACGGGAGGTCAGGTGTTTGAGACCAGCCTGGCCAACATGGTGAAACCCTGTCTCTACTCAAAAAACAAAAATTAGCCAGGCGTGCTGGCACATGCCTGTAATCCCAGCTACTAGAGAGGCTGAAGCAGGAGAATTGCTTGAACCCGGGAGGCGGAAGTTACAGTGAGCTGAGATTGCGCCATTGCATTCCAGTCTGAGCAACAGCGCGAGACTGTCTCAAAACAAAAACAAAACAAAACAAAACAAAACAAAAAACAACAAAAAATGCTGTGATTCTGGTATCATCAGGCTGGCACGAGGTGGATATATGAATAATAGCTGGAAGTTACAAAGTTCTGAGCATCCACTGGGTAAGGTTGAAGCCAAAACAACCACACTACACACTAAATACTTTAAATAATTAACACTCAGTCTTTTAAAACATTGAGCATTGAAGGGTTCATAATAATATGAAGGACCAGGGGTTGGGAGAGAGTTGGGAGGTCAGTTGGGGAGAATGTTGGACAAAGGATACAAAATTCCAGCTAGACAGGAGGATTACATTTAAGAGATGTATTATACAAAATGGTGACTTTAGTTAATGAAAATGTATTGTATTCCCCAAAATTGCTAAGACAGCGGATTTTGTGTTTTCGCCCAAAAATGGGAAGTATGTGAAGTAATGCACATGTTAGTTTCATTTAGCTAGTCTACATTGTATATATGTATTAAAACAACATCATGTGCATGATAAATATATATACTTTCGTCAAAAAATGAAAAATCAGGCCGGGCATAGTGGCTTATGCCTGTAATCCCAGCACTTTGGGAGGCCAAGGCGGGCGGATCTCGAGGTCAAGAGATCGAGATCATCCTGGCCAACATGGTGAAACCCATCTCTACTAAAAATACAAAAATTAGCTGGGTGTGGCGGCGTGCGCCATAGTGCCAGCTACTAGGAGGCGGAGGCAGGAGAATCGCTTGAACCTGGGAGGCAGAGATTGCAGTGAGCTGAGATCGTGCCATTGCACTCCAGCATGGTGACGGAGCTAGACTCTGTCTCAAAAAGAAGGAAGGGCCGGGCGCGGTGGCTCAAGCCTGTAATCCCAGCACCTTGGGAGGCCGAGACGGGCGGATCTCGAGGTCAAGAGATCGAGATCATCCTGGCCAACATGGTGAAACCCATCTCTACTAAAAATACAAAAATTAGCTGGGTGTGGCGGCGTGCGCCATAGTGCCAGCTACTAGGAGGCGGAGGCAGGAGAATGGCGTAAACCCGGGAGGCGGAGCTCGCAGTGAGCTGAGATCCGGCCACTGCACTCTAGCCTGGGTGACAGAGCGAGACTCTGTCTCAAAAAAAAAAAAAAAAAAAAAAAAAGGGAGGGAGGGGGGGAAGGGGGGGAGGGGGGGGGGGAAAAAAAAAAAAAAAAAAAGGAAGGAAGGAAGGAAGGGAGGGAAGGAGGGAAGGAATAAGAAAAAGAAATTAATAAGTAAAATAACTGAATTCGAAAGCACTGGATCCCACAGAACTCCAAAACAAAGAGACAAGCAAGAATATGAAGGAGTTTTGCTGTTCTTGTGTTTCCAGATCACCTCAATTAAATGTTCCAGGGTTCAAGTGTTTTCAATAGGGTTAGCTTTCTGCTGGATTATTTTTTTCTAAACCTCTTGTTAAATGATTCCTTCACAATCATACCATAGGTATCCCTCATGTTGACTGGAAATTTTAATATAATTAGTAACTTGTTGATGAGGTAATGAATCCCAGCTGAGAAAGGGGTAAGAGACAAACAATCATTACCCCCGTGCAATGCAAGAACTTGTCCTGCTGGAAATATCAAGTGTTGCCCTGATGTGGGCTAATTACCAATTGTTCTGGACTGACTTAACAGCCTGCCACATTTTTGTTGTAACACCTGCAGTTTGTGCCAAGGAGAAGAAAGGTGTCACATTGCCAAGTGCTAGAGAAGTATTTGTTGAGGAGGATGGGCACAGCTTTTCAAAACTACTCATAAGAAAAATCATGATTCTCATTTATTTATTCAAGATATATTTGTTGAAAACCTACCAAGGACTACGCATTGTCCTAGGTGCTATGGTTTATGGTGATTTCGGGCATTTTCAGCCAATTCAAACAGGAGGCTGATTGCATAGTTGCAGAGGGGCCTAGTTGGCTTAAAGAAAGAGACAGTTTATTCTTTGCTATTAGGAAAAATAACTTCCATTGTATGTACTAAGACTACAAAACCGTCTTCTGAATAGAACAGACAATAGCAATAGAAGACTATTATCAGTAATTTAGAGTCACTGAATTAATTTAACCTGCACATGCAGTTTGCGAGGCGAAAAATTATACATGATGTCAAAGTATTCAATGGCATAAGCTAGAACTGCAAGAATCTGACAGATGCTCACTCAAAAACTTTCCGATACAGTCTGTTTATAAACAAAACTGAAACAGCAAAAACAATCTTTCTAAAAAACCCACAATCACAGCCCTAAAATGCATCAGAGTGACTGCAACGAAATTTGTTCTCATCCTGTGGGTTCCCAAACTGCTCCAACAATGATGATCGAAACAGGAACCAGACCACAGGATTTTAATGGATTCAGCTGTTCCAGCCTTTGAAGCACTTAGTTCTGAAAGCTGCTGCTGCTACTTCTGTTTCCTGCTACTTAGGGAGAGAACAGAGAACCAGAAAGACAAATGAGTTTCCTCCCAGAACCCTACACCCAACTTCTGGAGGACAAACACAAGAACAGAATGAGAGGGAGGGCAAGGCTGTCTGGGATGCAAGGACAACTGGCTGAGGTGGGCTGTGGTTGCAGAGATAAGGCCCGGTCATAGAGTCAAAGCTGAGCCTCACCAGCAGTGCCAGGTCTCCTCTGTTATCCCAGAGCTTCCCAGGTGAATGCTCCCAAGGGCCGAGTCCACCTCCTACCTTATCTATTACTGCCCTGGTTTAGGTTGAGAATACAGAAAACAGGGCTGGTGGGGGGGTTGGGGGGAGTGGGGTTGTGTGCCAGTCTCTCAATCCTTTGTAAATGGAGGCAGAAAATAAGGACTGTCGGACATGATTCCTGTACCCCAGACCTTCCCTGTCAATCTCCTATACCCCAGACCCTCCCTATCAATCTCACAACAAACAGGCCACAAATGAACATAATAGGAAGTCACCTGTGCTGCCCTATCTTCTCTTCTTTGTGGTGCTCTTCCTATTTCAAAGTCCCTCCATCAGCTACCTTTCTTTACTCTTGTTATTAAATTAAAGGTTTTGATTTTAATATGCTAGGTATTGGAAAACAAAGCTGTGTTAGAGACTGCAGGTTTTACCTTGATACCTGTCTTTTTCTTACAGGAAATGTAATCTCCCAGGGAAAACTCAGACCAAGACTGCATCTCCCAGCCCCGATTGCACTCCCTGTGGCCATGTGACTAGGTTCTGGCCAATGGGAAGTAAGCGGCAGGGGCGTGGGAAGTGCAGCGTCTCTAAAGGGAGTAGATGCACCCTTCCTCCCTGCCTTCTTCCTTCCTGGCGACGATGTGGAAAATGGGCCTGATGGCTGGAACGCGAACACCAGCGTGGACCCAGAAGTGGAAACCGTGTGTCGAGGATGGTGAAGCAACGAGACAGAAGGAACCTGGGTCCCTGCGGATGGTGGCGCAGCTCTGGTCACTCAGACGTTAACTGATGAGAGGGCCAAATAAACGTTTCTCTTTTTCAAGCTTTTGTTATTTTGGGTTTCTGTCATTCGGACTTAATCCTAACTGATGTAAAAGCTGCCACTCGCTTTCAGTTAAAATAATAACTGAGACTGAGCGCTTATTCTGTGATTATTGAGGACTTTGAGGTTTCTTAACTGATTTAATACAACAACTCTATGAAGAAGTACTATTATTTATCCCTATTTTATGGATGAGGAAACTGAAGCACAGTGATGTTACGTAACTTGCTTAAGGTCACACAGCTGATAAATGGCAGTCAGAACTTGAATTCGGGCAGTGTAACTCAAAGTGCGTACAGTCTTCTACAATACAGTTGGCAGTCTACAGCAGGATGGCTAAATCCAGCCTGCTGCTGCTTTTTGTAGATAAAGTTTTATTGGAACACAGCACATTCACTCATGGACTGTCTATGGCTGCTTTCACCCTATAATGGCAGAGTTGGGGTGTTTTAACAGAGACCCTATGGCTCCTGAATCTATAATATTGACTAGCCATCCCTTTACAGAAGAAGTTTGCTGACCCCTGTTCCACAATGTACTGCTTCTAAACGTGTTGTGGCAATATATAAATTTATATAAAAGGTGAACTAGGGGTGATTACTTTGGAAAATAGTTGACAAATCTTAAGTAAAAACAAATTTTTTGAGAGCCTCTTTTGTACCAGGTACATCATTAGGCCCTTTTCATAATTATTTTGTTTATTCTTTTTTTTTTGTTTTGTTTTGAGATGGGGTCTCGCTCTGTCGCCCGGGCTGGAGTGTAGTGGCCGGATCTCAGCTCACTGGGAGCTCCGCCTCCCGGGTTTACGCCATTCTCCTGCCTCAGCCTCCCGAGTAGCTGGGACTACAGGCGCCCGCCACCTCGCCCGGCTAGTTTTTTGTATTTTTTAGTAGAGACGGGGTTTCACCGTGTTAGCCAGGATGGTCTCGATCTCCTGACCACGTGATCCGCCCGTCTCGGCCTCCCAAAGTGCTGGGATTACAGGCTTGAGCCACCGCGCCCGGCCTATTTTGTTTATTCTTTACAGTTGCCCCATAAAGTAAATGTTCTCATCCCCATTTTGAGGATGAGGAAATTGAGACTCAGAGAATTAAGTAAATTGCCCACAATGATACAGCTATTAAGTGCCCAAGTGAGAATTTGAACCCAGGATTTCTGATTCCAATCCTATAGCTTCCATCCACTATACCATGCCACCTTATTTAAAGCATTTAACATACAACTTAATTTACAGAAAAATGGGCTTTTCTAGGAAAACAAAGCACATTTGTATGTTGTGAACCTTTCAACAAAACTTTATGTAGCAATATTTAGTGAAGGATTATTTAAATCTGTATTATAAGGGATGGCTCCATTATCCTATAATGTTTAGTGGGTTTTGGTCTAACATTCCCCTACCTAGAAGGGCTGGGAAAACCAGTTCTAGAAGAGCTTTTTAGAATTTTGATTTTTCTGAGTTGTAAAAGAAATTAACTGTCCTCAGAACGGTGCTTCAAGAATAAGAGCTTTTGAATGAGAATAATGAAATATGAGAATCTTTCTAGACAAGCCAATGCAGACATAGTTCACGGTTGATGCCTTAGCTCAATGATTTATGATCCTGTAACTGGACAATGACTTTCATCTTCTAAGGTTCATAAACCTCTAAAAGAACCTCCAGACTTTAGTATCTATATTTAAATAGTTTTTCAGACCCTCGAAAGCTTATTGATGATATCTTGGTGTCCCTAGACCCCCAAATTAAGAGCTTCTGATTTATCTCTAGTATCTTCTCTCTATTGTTACTAACAGTATAACTTGGGACAAGTTACTTAACCTTGCTAATCATCAATTGCTTCATCTGTATAGTAGGAATAATAATATTCATAGATTGTTGTAAAGACTGAGATAGCCACACAAGGTGCTGAGTATGTACTTGTTAGATAATAAGCATTCAATAATATTACTTCTGATTATTCGAGTTGGTTTATGTTTCCTAACTTTGTAATGTTACAAGGGAAGGCTCAATTCCAGTTGATGAAGATTCATTGAACACTGCTTATATCCAGCACTGTGCTGGGATTTGCAGGAGATATTAAAGTCTCATGAAAACATGGGTCATTCAATTATGCTACAGAATTTATAGCTTAAGAATATGTAAGGAGTTGATAAGTTATAAAAATGATAATTAGCTTTCTATTCGTGAAATCTAATTTATTTTTGAATTCAAATATTTATATGAATTTAATTTATATCATATATTTATAATATTCTAGAATATCTCCCATATTCTCAGAATTCATAATGATGATATTAATGACTAATGTTGATGTAACCTATACCGTCTTGGGTAGGAAATTATGACATAATGATGCCCTGAGCTTTTCTGAGCTGCTGCTGCTTGGGAGTGTGTATTGGTCAGAGTTCTCCAGGAGACAGAAAAAATATATATGTACTATATATATGTATGTGTATACACACAAATACACACACACACACACACACACACACACAAACCCACATACACAGGGGTGGGGAGAGAGAAAGAGAGAGAGATTGAATTATTATCAGGAATTGGCTTGTGTGATTACAGAGGCTAAGTCTCAAGATCCTCAGGCTGAGTTGGCAAGCTGGAGTCCCAGGAGAGCTGATGGTGTGACTCCAGTTTGAGTCCAAAGGCCAGAGAACCAGGAGTCAATGGTGTAGTTGCAGTTTGAAGACTGGTAGACTTGACACCCAGGAAAAGCCTGTGGTTTCAGTTTGAATCTGAAGGTAGGAAAAAAATTGATGTTCCATTTCCAAGGCAGTCAGGCCAAAGGAATTCTCTCTTACTTAGGGGAGGGTCAGCCTTTTTTTTTTTCTAGTAAGACCTTCAACTGAATGAGGCTCAAATGCATCAGGGTGGGCAATCTGCTTTCCTAGTGTACTGGTTCAGATGTTATTCTCACCCAAAAACACCATCACAGACACACCCAGAATAATATTTGACCAAACATCTGGGCACCGTATAGCCCAAATTGATACACAGGGTGGGGATACACATGATGTTTCATGGGAAGCATCAGAATGTTTATGGTTTTATGGAATGGGGATCATTTATTAGACTAAAGCAAGTGGAGATAGTTCTAACACCTCTCTGTTATAGGATGCAGAGCTCAGGTTAGAGACACAGAGAGCTGTAAACTCAGCAGGCACAGTCTCATATCAATGTTTTGTAGTTTTCAGGGTCAAAGTCTTTGCACATCTTTTGTTAAATTTATCCCAAAGTATTTTATGTTTTTTTATTGCGATTTAAATGAAATTTAAAATTTATTGTCCTATAGTTTGCTGCTAGTATATAAAATGCAATTGATTGTTACATATTGACCTTGTATCCTGAGACTTTGCTAAAATCTTTAATGAGTTCTAATAATTTTTGTCGTGTTGATTGTTTAAGATTTTCTATATAAACAAACTGTTATCTACAAATAGGAATCATTCTACTTGTCTTTTCCCAATCTGTTTGTCTTTTATTTCCTTTTCTTGCCTTATTACACTTGACTTACCATTTTACTGCACCTTGGGTTAGTCAGATGCTCCAAGAAGTAGATGCAAACACAGAATTAAACATGCAAGGATTGGCCAGGCATGGTGGCTCATGCCTATAATCCTAGCATTTTGAAAGGCTGAGGTGGGAGGATCATTTGAGGCCAAGAGTTCAAGACCAGACTGGGCAACATAGCAAAGCCCGGTCTCTATCAAACAATTTTTCAAAAAATTTAGCCAGGTGTAGTGGCATGTGCCTGTAATCCCAGCTACTAAGGAGGCTGAGGGAGGAGGATCACCTGAGCCCAGGAGATCAAGGCTTCAGTGAGCTATGATTGTGCCACTGCACTCCAGCCTGGCTGACAGACCGAGACCCTCTCTGTCTCCTAAAAAAACAAGGATTTTATTGGGGAAAATGCCTATAGGATACAAAATGCAGAGGGAGCCCCACAAGCTGGAAGAGCCATCAGACATTGATGTGAGAAAGTAGAGGAGAAAGGGAAGGACAAGTAACTGGAATCACTCTAGACTGCTGTTGCGTGGGGAATATCTGCAAGGAATATCACTGAGCCAGAGTCCTGTGACTCCAATCAACTTCAGAGTTCAGTGGCTGGGGCCCTTGGTCAATTACATTCTCTTTAGTAGCAGGTGTACAAAGTGTATTCTCATGACCACCACAGATCTCCAGTACAATGTTTAACAGAAACGGTGAGAATGGCCATCTCTACATTTTTCCTGATCTTATGGGGCAAGTGTTCAGTATATCACCATTAAGTATGATGTAGGCTATGGGTTTTCAATAGATCTTTTTATCAGACCACAGGATTTTAATGGATCAGCTGTTCCAGCCTTTGAAGCACTTAGTGGCGTGAGCCACCACGTCTGGCCTATGCTTTTCTATTTCCTAAGGGTTGGGTATGATGGGTATCATTTCTTCCTTAAATGTTTAATATGTTCCTTAAATGTTCACTATGGTATATTTCTTTCTTAAGTGTTTAATTTGCCAGAGAAACTACATAGGAAAAGTTTTTGAGTGTGAATTTGATTTCTTTGGTAGATATAGAGATATTCAGATTTTAAAATTTCGTCTGTATTAGTTTTGTAAGTTGTATTTTCAAGGAATCTATTAATTTCATTTAAATTGTTAAATTTATTGACATAAAGTTGTTGATAATGTTTCCAGCTGGGCATGGTGGCTCATACATGTAATCCCAGCACTTTGGGAGGCCGAGGCAGGAGGATCACCTGAGGTCAGGAGTTTGAGACCAGCCTGGCCAACATGGTGAAACCCCATCTCTACTAAAATACAAAATTAGCTGGATGTGGTGGTACATACCTGTAATCCCAGCTACTCGGGGGGCTGAGGCAGGAGAATCACTTGAACTTGGGAGGCAGAGGTTGCAGTGAGCCAAGATTGCGTCACTGCACACTAGCCTGGGTGACCGAGTGAGACTCCATCTGAAAAAAAAAAAAAAAAAAATCCTTTTGATAACTATAAGGTCTGAAGTGATATCCCATACTCTCATTTATGATATTGCGAAATTATTTTTTCCCTTTTATTTTATTTGACCAGTCTTGTTAGGGTTTATTAATTTGATTAACCTTTTCAAAGAATCAAATTTGTCTTTAAATATTTCTCTATTTTTATTTTCTGTTTCATTGAATTCTGACTTATTTCTTTTCTTCTGCTTGCTTTGGGTTTATATTACTCATTTTTTTAAAAAAGATGAATACTTGGATAGTTGACATTA
>NW_016809526.1:44136-47558 GCF_001698545.2 Rhinopithecus bieti | reverse complement strand
ATGGTGAAACCCCTTCTCTACTAAAAACATAAAAATTAGCCAGGCGTGGTGGCAGGCACCTGTAATCCCAGCTACTCAGGAGGCTGAGGCAGGAGAATTGCTTGAACCCAGGAGGCAGAGGTTGCAGTGAGCCAAGATTGAGCCACTGTACTCCAGTCTGGGCGACAGAGTGAGACTCTGTCTCAAAAAAAAAAAAAAAAAAAAAGGAGGTATTTAGAAAAATTTTTAATTTTAAATATTTGATGCTTTCTTAGATATCTTATTGGTTTCTAATTTAATTCACTTGTGGACAGAGAACATACTTTAAAATTTTAGTCTTCCAAAATTTACTGAGATGTGTATGACATGCTCTACTGTAGTTAATGTTTTATGTGCACTTGCTAAGAATGATTATTCTGCATTTGTTAGATGTGGTGTCTTATAAATACCCATTAAGTCAAGATGGTTGATAGTGTCATTCATATCTTCCATTTTCTTGATAATAATGTTTCTTGTTCTAGTTGTTCTGTCAGTTCCTAAGAGGAGGGTGTTAAAATCTCCAGTCATGATTGGGGAGCTTCTTCTTCTTCCTTCATCTCTCATTTTTTGCTGCAGGTAGTCTGAAGTACTGTATATTATTATTTCTTCCTGATGTATTGGACCTTTTGGAATTATAAAATCTTTCTCTTTCTCTTTAGTAATACTCCTTACCTTGCTATCTATTTTCTCCAAAAGTAATATAGCCATACCAGTTTTCTTATGCTTATCATTTCCATAATAACATTTTTCATCTTTTTGCTTTTATTCTTTTTGTGTGCCTATGTTTAAAATGCTTTTCTTGAAGACAGCATATAATTAGATCTTGCTTGTCTGATATGGTTTAAGTCTACTGGCTTCATATTTATTTCTATTTTCTCATCTATTTTTATTTTCCCTATTTTCCCTTCCCTACCTTCTTTTTGTTTTTTGTTTATTTGAGATAGAGTCTCGCTCTGTCGCCAGGCTTGAGTGCAGTGGTGCGATCTCGGCTCACTGCAACCTCCACCTCTGGGGTTTAGATAGTTCTCTGCCTCAGCCTCCCAAGTAGCTGGGATTACAGGCACATGCCACCATGCCCGGTTAATTTTTGTCTTTTTAGTAGAGACAGGCTTTCACCATCTTGGCCAGGTTGATCTTGAACTCCTGACCTCGTGATCCACCCGCCTTGGCCTCCCAAAGTGTTGGGATTACAGCCTAAGCCACCACACCCAGCCCCTACTTTCTTCTACATAAAATCTTCTTAACATTTATAAAAAAACAACGTTTAGTATGTTTGCCTCTTTGCATTTTTTAGTAGTTACTGTAGTGATTACAATACACAACTTTATCACAATCCTTTTAGAGGTAATATTGTACAACTTGATATACTTCATAAGAACCTTATAGCAGTAGAGTTCCATATGCTTCTGTGGGGGAGGATAAAACCTTTATCTTCTCCCTCCCCTCCTAGGTTCCCTTATCTGGGGCTCTGGAAATTAAATTGACAGGAGACATTAACAAGAGAAAAACAGTTTATTAACAGGTCAGTGTGCATACACACAGGAGAACTCAGTCATGAGTAACTCAAAAGAGCGGTCAGAACTTGGCCATATTTCTCACCTTAACAAAGAACAATAAAATTTTAGAGAAGTGACAAAACAAAGAAAAAGAATTTCAGCTTTTCTGGGTGTCAAACTGTGAGAAAGTAGAAATATGGGGGAAACTAACAGTAGATAGGGTTTTTTAGTAAGGTCTACATGTGGACCCATCTTGGTGCTGACTCTGCCTTCATGGCCACAAAACTTCCCTGGGAGAGGGGATTTATTGCAGTCCCATTTTTCAGAATATTCTGTTCGTAGTCAGATAAGGGAAGCTCCAAGGAGACTTCTTTCTGCATCTGTTGATTCTCATTTGCCTTTAGCTCAAAACATCTTTACACCAAAGTGGCATAGTTTGGGGTGGCATACTCTGATGCCCTACACTGCACACGTGCACATATGGACACACACACACACATACACACTTTGTGATACTGTTGTACATATTACATCTACCTCAAGCCAGTAAGGCTGATGTTTTCTGCCTATAGGGGGATGGTGGTAAGGGAAGTTCTCTCAAGAAAAATAAAAAATAAAAGAAGCTGTAAACTCCCAAATCCCATCTTTCAAGAGTAAACTCCACTCCAGTTTCTACCTGCTTCTGCTCACTCTCTAGGTTTTTAAAATATTTTTCAAAAAATTGCCCTTATTATGTCAGGCTTTAGTCTTACTAAGCTACTTAGTTATTACCAGAACTTAATCTCCACAATCATCCTTTTCCAGAGAATTTTGTAAGAACCAAGGCCTTCCATTGAAGTCAATTCGTAAACATTCACTACTTGGGAAAATACATAAGTGTAGACTGAAACCTCATGTTAAGTGCATAATGCTGGAAGCAAGCACTCTAGCAGAGTACATGCCCCAACAGAGCAAATGTCCTAACAGAGCAGGTGGTCACGTCACCCAGAAGCAGATCCAGCTGGGTGACGGAGGAGGTGCAGGCACCAGACAGCAGAGCCTGCTCTGTGTCTGCAATGGTTTCTTGAATGGGAGCTTGCAGGGATAGGTTGAACATGTGAAATTGCTGCTGTTGATCATTTTTTTTTTGGACCTTGAAAAACATGAATGGTATAAGTTCAACCAAATATTCTGCTACTGAGTGTGAGGTTCAATCCTTCTCAAACATTTTCTCATCTTCACAAAGTCCTAGAGTTAAAGAAACATTCTCTATATTGTTACATAAAGGCACATGGGATGGACACTACCTGACTATTAGAGTCACAACTGTAGAAGGCAGGACTAGGGGAGCAGTCCAATTCAAAGACTTCTGCCTTAATGAGGAGTGTTACATAATTTGGGTGCAGAATTGCATGTCATGCATTAACACCAAGAACAAGTTTGTGCTTCCTTGAAGGTACATATTATGTTTCTTTTTTTTTTTTTTTTTTTTCAGACGGAGTCTCGCTCTGTCGCCCGGGCTGGAGTGCAGTGGCCGGATCTCAGCTCACTGCAAGCTCCGCCTCCTGGGTTTACGCCATTCTCCTGCCTCAGCCTCCCAAGTAGCTGGGACTACAGGCGCCCGCCACCTCGCCCGGCTAGTTTTTTGTATTTTTCAGTAGAGACGGGGTTTCACCATGTTAGCCAGGATGGTCTCGATCTCCTGACCTCGTGATCCGCCCGTCTCGGCCTCCCAAAGTGCTGGGATTACAGGCTTGAGCCACCGCGCCCAGCCTTATGTTTCTTCTAAATGTCATGGTCCTGAAAGGTTGCTACACAACATCGTGGACCCTTAGGTTTGCCAGATTTTGCAAAAAATTGAAAGAAAGAGGAAGGAAGGAAGGAAATAAAGAGAGCAAGAGAGAGAGAAAAAGAAAGAAGAAAGGAAGG
>NW_016809526.1:18997-41205 GCF_001698545.2 Rhinopithecus bieti | reverse complement strand
GAGCAAGAGAGAGAGAAAAAGAAAAAGAAAGGAAGGAAGGAAGGAAGGAAGGAAGGAAGGAAGGAAGGAAAGAAAGGGAGGGAGGAAGGAAGAAAGGAAGGAAGGAAAGAAAGAAAGACAAGAAGGTACAGTTAAATTTAAATTTCAGATAAATGTTGAATAATTGTTTGAATAATTAGGATTCATGCAATAGTCCTAAGAGAAGCGAGACATCCTTATACTAAAATATTATTTATTGTTTATCTTAAATGCAAATTTAACAGGGAGTCCTGGAAAATTTAACTGACAACTCTGTTATATTCATTCAGTGCTGCTGAAAAGGAGAGAATTCTGGTCCTGGAAGGCTACATTCTAGGGAAATGGGCCTCCAGTTGGGATGTTCAGAATTCTGTCCCTAGGAGGATGGAGGCACACCCAACAGAGGTCAAATCACAGTCCATGCCAAGAGTCACCAGCTGGATGCTCAGAAGGAAAATCTTCCTTTTGTGAGCTCCTAAAAATAAATGTAGCTTTATCAGGAGCATTACATGTGAGTGTGCTCTATAATTATTTATCCACTAATTGCCACAACATCCTGTTGAGGTTAGTAAATGTTTTTACCACCCTCATTTTGCAATGAAGTAAGCAGGGAAGGAGCAGGAGGTTTACTCACCAGGCGGCCCAGCGAGCCAGAAGAGGGTGGAGAGAGCCAGGCGGGACCTTGGGGTCCTGTCACCAGAGGTCTGCAGGCTTGCTGGCCTCAGAGCCCAAATAAACATCATAGCCCAAATAAAACTCAGAGAAGAGGAATAAAGAAGATTCTCTGAAACTCATGAAAACCACACATTCCGAACAGCCCCATTGTTAGTAAACGAAATAGTCTAGAACAAATATTTGCACAAAGGAAACTATTGAAGACAGACTTTATTTTGCCCAAAGGAGAGAATAGCTTACTCACCCTTTGTTTTTCCCCCAAGCAAAGTAGATTTTTTTTGTTAGTGCCTGGAAAAAGAGGATGATAAGACAAGGAAACTCATTCCATTCTATAATAATAACAACAGTGGATATTAATCAAATGTCTGTTACATCAGGTACTTCACATATTGGATTGAATTTAGTCTTCATGGAAAGTCTCTGTGTACTGACTGCACCCATTTTACCCATAGGAAAGATTAAACTCAGAGCACAAGAGACTGACAGAGACCTTCACACTGCTATCAAGTGGTGGAGGTGAGATTCCAACCAGGCCCCGTGACTCGAACACATACCATTGTCTGCGTAGACTCTTCCCCACCACCCAGGAAAAAACCAGAACACCCAAATCTAATGACATTATTTGTCTTTTAAAATGACATTTACATTAACTTTTTGTCTTTTTCATTAATTCTAAAGCAATTGCAGGGAAGGGCCGTGCTTCAAGACAGCCACCAACAGCGTCTTGCCAAGGCTCTTAGGTCGGTAGTAATACTTCCAAACACATCATCCTGGTGGCTTTCCCAATGATACCTCGAGGAGGCTCAGGCAGGCATCATTATCATCCTTTGGGAGAAGAGAAAACTGAGTCACAGAAAGACTAAGGGATTTGCCTAAGGCCATGCAGTACCAGAAATGGGACCAGAATACATCTGCTGGCTCTTTCCATTGTCCTTGCTGAAAGCTTGAGGAATTACAGCAATCATCTCCAATGTGCAATCTGAGTAATACACATTTTTTTTCTCACACGTATTTTCCACCCCCTGTCCCATGACTGGCAGCTGGAAACAGGACTGTCCTGCTATTTCACTTCCAGGGCTCCCTTATTCTAGCAACTCCTAGATAGGGATTGTGACAGGGAAGCCTTCACCACGTGGTTCTGACCTACCTGTCTAGCTCATCGGCTGTCCTCCCAGCAGGAGGCTGTCATTCAGGCCAGACAGGTGATGTCGATCCTCTACAACATACTCATAGCACTCACATCACATTTTCACTCCCTGTTGCCACCTAGGAGCCTGTGCAGTGCAGTGGACTGGGTT
The DNA here is from genome assembly GCF_001698545.2 of Rhinopithecus bieti. Classification (NCBI taxonomy): domain Eukaryota; kingdom Metazoa; phylum Chordata; class Mammalia; order Primates; family Cercopithecidae; genus Rhinopithecus; species Rhinopithecus bieti. Next base: position 39,214 of record NW_016809526.1, on the reverse strand, counting down.
TTAAGCCAGAATGCTTTTGCATCAGCTGGACCTGGGTAAAAATTCTTACCACCATCCAACTGTGTGACTTTGAAAAAGTCATGTTACATCAATTTTCTAATAGATTGTAGACAATGGGGGATTAGAGATCATATATGCAAAGCATCCAAGCATCCAGCACAGTGTCTAATACAGAGTAGATGACCAAGAAGTGGTTCTTATGATGACAACACGTCCTTATCCTCATATCTATCTAACTCCTAACCATTATTCAAGATTTACTACTCCCTTGCCTCACTCAAGGTAACTCTCTCTTCCCTGGATTTAACATGAATTCCACCTGTGTGGCATCTAGTTCTTGCTCTCTTACAGTCTTTTCATGAATATAAGAAATATTCACTAGGAAGTGCTATGGGTTGAATTTTGTCTTCCCAAAAGATATTTGGAAATAGGGTATATGCAGATGTAATCAAATTAGGATGAAGTCATACTGAATTGGAGTAGGTCCTAACCCAGTAACTGGTGTCCTTATACCAAAAGGCAGCAATTTGGACACAAATAGATTCACAGTGATGAGGGAGGTAGAGATTGAAGTAATGCAGCTTAAGGACTGGGACAGCTCAGGGTTGCTGGCAACCACCTGAAGCTGGGATGAGGCAAGAAGGGACCCTCCCCTAACACCTCCTGAGAGAGCGTGGCCATGCTGACACCTTGGTTTTGAGGTTTTGAGTTTCTAGCTCTAAAACTGGGAAACAATACATTTCTATTGTTTTAAGCCTCTGGTTTGCTGTTATTTGTTATGGCAGTAACAGAAAACTAATGCAGGAAAATATCTGATCTAACTCCCAATTGGATAACAGGCTCATTGACAATGGTGAGGACTGGCCTCTTTACCTGTGGTCAGTGCTCAGCACAGCTCTGAACCTTGGGGAAGCCTGTGAATAAACCTGACTGCTGACAGCAGCTGCATACGGAGCACCACTCAGCTGTTCCTACCACCCTGGAGGCTGCCCTGACAGCTAATCCTACTGCAGGTGCAGCAGCGGTGCCTCTAAAGTCCTTTGGGCTCAACCTGCTGGCAACAGCACCAGCAGGAGAAATTCACTGGATAGTTAGCCATTCCCCATTTGAACAGCAAAGTATTTCCTAAAATGGGGAGAGAAAGCATGATGATAGGTACTGCAACTTGACCCTTCAGAAATTGATAACTTCATCAGACAAGGACACCACTGTATAGTTATTCCAGTGTTAAAGACGGGCATCACCAAAACAACAGAAAACACAGTTAAAAGAGCAATATGTCTTCTGTTAATGATGGGATGACTGTTTAAAAGAGGCCTCATTTTATATACATTCATTCATTCATCATTCACTTCAATATTTGTTGAGAATTTACTAGGTGCACAGCACTGCTTTTGCCTCCTTTAGCAGGTCATTATGTAACAGAACTTGAAGGAAATTCATGGGCGTGGCAATTTGAATTTTCAAGTGGGGAGGGACACTAATATTTGTTGGTTGCTTGCACTGAGACACTTTATAGGAATTTTAATATCTGATTTTGGTTAATGCCCTTGATCATCCCACAATGTAATTGTTTTAATTTCCTTTCTGCAGATAAAGAATGGATGCCTCAGAGAAGTGAAGGATTTGTCTCAGGCACATAGCCTGTAAATATCATACCTGAGATTCTAATCTGGCTCCATTGCATCCCAATGTCTTTGCTTTTGCAGCAACTCTACCATCCTTCATCCACAAGAGACCAGACCTCCCACAGCAACTCAAACCCATGGGAGCCAAGCCACATCCTAAGAGGCCCATGGGACTTTTGGCCACCCCACCCCACCAGGAACCATTACCAGGCTCTTTGCTTTCTACTTTCTTTCCATCTCTCAGCCTCCTTCTGTCCTCATTTGCTTCTCTTGAAGTGGGTGGATGTTGTTTCTTTCTGGTACCTGCTTCTAGTAGCAACATTCTCTTTCTTCAAGATGTGATGGGAGAGCTTCTTCCCCACTGGAAACTTAAGGACCTGTGGGCTGCACCCCTGAGTGCCACCTTCCGAGCCTGGAGTAATCACGTGAGCCAGGCCAGGCCGATCAGAGTCTTCCCCCAGGATTTTTTTCATCCACAATGGGAGACAGAACACGTCATTTCTCTGTGGCTGTTGTCCTGGGGTGAGACAAGTGGGAGTTCTTGTGACCATGGCCTCCCCTCATTCTGCCCATGGAGAAACACCAGGCTGGATGGTGGAATGAGAATTGAGAGGCCCAATGATGCCATCTGAGCCCCTAGCTCCTGTCACCCCTGTGCTTCCCAGTTACTAGCAGTTAAATTCCCTTTTTGTTTGTACTAATATGGGTTGGCTTCTATTATTCAAAATCAAGGGTTCCAGTTCACACATCCAGCTATATTCCATGGGCCGACTTTTCAACTTCCCTCTTGCCAAAACTTAAATTCCAGTTTCCCATTTTCCTTCTGTTCATCCGCTTAGAAGAACCTTAACTCTGGCTAAATTTACCTTCTCAGTCTGTACACCTGGGTGCTGAGTTCATCTGGGGCAGACAATGTCACTACCAAACCGTGGTCCCCAACCTTCCTCATTTCATCCTCTCTTCCATTCCCAGTAGCAGCTACTTAGGACTGTCTCCACACTCCTCAAACATGACTCTCCATCTTTCTCCTCCTTTTCAGCAAGTGATCTCGTCTCCTACTCAGTAGAGAAAATAGAAGGCATGGGAGGACAAGTCTTCCCCATCTCTCCCCACCCTGCCCTTTTATAATTGTGCTGGTGGCAAATTTGTGAAAACGGAAGGTGGCTACTGTTGGAATCCATTGTTCTAAGAAGGAGTGCAGAATTTCTCTTAGAGAGAGACTGCTCTTTACTTTCAGAAAACGTCTTGACTTTTCAAGTGTAAAAGGCAACTGGGGAAGAAATGGAGGTAACTGCTGCAGCACTGTAAAGTCAGCCAATGGTAGGAAAATGAGGGGTTGTTGGCCACTGGAGTGGAGGTTCCAAGGGGAAATGGGCCAAGCCTCCTGGCATACGACTGACCTGGAGGAGAAAGATCCGGTTTCTTTCTCTGAAAGAAAACTGGATTGGGTCCTGATTTTTTAAAAACTTTCAAGTCTCCCAGCAAGAGCCAGCCTGCTGCTAAAGTTTTTTTGTTTTGTTTGTTTGTTTGTTTGTTTTGTGAGACAGAGTCTCGCGCTGTCACCCAGGCTGGAGTGTGGTGGTGCGATATCGGCTCACTGTAACCTCCGCCTCCCAGGTTCAAGCAATTCTCCTGTTTCAGCTTCCCAAGTGGCTGGGACTATAGGTGTGTGCCACCACACTCAGCTAATTTTGTATTTTTAGTGGAGATGGGGGTTTCACTACATGTTGGCCAGGCTGGTCTTGAACTCTTGACCTCAAGTGATCCACCCATCTCGGCCTCCCAAAGTGCTGGGATTACAGGCGTGAATCACTGCACCTGGCCCCCACTGAAGTCTTTGATATGGGTTGGCTTCTATTATTCAAAATCAAGGGTTCCAGTTCACACATCCAGCTATATTCCATGGGCCAACCACCCTCAGTGGCTTGTGTTGATCAGCAACACAGTCGGCCCTGGGAAACTGAACTGTCTTTCCACAGCCATAGGAAAGAGCCAGTGAGGACTTCCCTGAAACTGGGATAGTGCGAGACAGGGGTGCTGCGCCTCATCACTGCACTGTGACCAGTGGCCTTGGGTTCACGGGACTAGGGGGAAATAAAAGACAGGCTTCACACCTGCTTTGGACGGGACAGTAGAAAGAAGTGTGTTCCCTCCCTCCCTCTCCCCAGGCCATCAGGGAGGGAAGAGCGCATTTCAGAAGATGAGATTTGTCCTGCGTCTCAAGGGAGATGAGCAGCGAAGAGAGCAGAGAGCACAGCAGATATGAAGGCCTCAGAGGTGGGGGGTTGCAGCATGGACCAATGCAAGAGGAAATGCGATCTGGCACTCCTCCCAGCTTTCCCCAAGTATGCCAGAGGAAGGAGACTCCGGCAGGTGTGCAGAGACTGCTCTGTTGCAGACGGGGCCATTCGTAAGGCAGACAAATGGGTCGATGATGGCAGGGCCTTCCTCCCCCATCTGAGGCAGATCGCCCCATCTGAGCTCTGCCCCTCATCCTCCGCTTTGCCTTGGAAGCCCCCCTCCTTATCTTCAACCTCCTCCTCTCTACGGCTCCCTCCCACCAGCATGGAGCCCACTCATGCTCACATCTGTCCCACTTACAAAGATGCTTTCTCTCCTGGGTGTCCCCTCCAGCTGTAGCCTCTCACTTCTAGCCCAACTTCCACCTTCCCTCCTGCATCCCTCCTAACATGCCTCCACCTCCTCCACTCCCCTGGAAAGGCTCTTTCCCAATCTCTTCCTCGCTGCCAAGCCCAGTGCAGTTTGGCTGGCCTCTCCCTCGGGTCCTCTCGCTTTGGGCTGCGTCTGCCTCTTTCTCTCTGACACTATCCTTTCGTAGTTCCCTGGGCAGGCTCCTCTGCCCTTGTGCACGTTCATCTCAAGTCGGCTCTCCTCTGTTCTCAGTCCAGATGCTTTCCTTAGGGGACCTCAGGAGCCTTGCAGACTGCCAGTTCTCCAAACTCCAGAAAGGGTGTCCACTATCAAATTGTCCACTCGGCAGCTTCTCCAATTAATCGTGCCACAAGCACTTCACCTGTAACATATGCACGGGTGACCTCATCGCCTCCCTTGGAGCCTGCTCTCCGCTCCTGCTCAAAAACAACACCTTGGCTCCCCAGACTTTGGCATCCTTCACCTCTTAATGTCCTCCCTCCTCCAATCCAACTCAGCACCTTATCCTGCCATCAAGTGCATGTCCTGGAAATCTAGACGCTGCCCAGACTGTCCCATCCCAGTTGCCTCGTCCGTAATCTCGAGGATTGATCATCTCTTCCCTGGATGGCAGCCAAAGCTCCCTAAAGGATGTCCTTGCAATGCATTTTGCCCCTTTCAGTTTTGCTTTTCACATGTTAAGTCTTCTGATATGCAAATATCTCCTTGTATTGCTCCTGCCCTTTAATCCATTCCGTGGTTTCTCATTGCCCTCAGGAAAACTTACTCTGAACCTCTGACTTGTGCACAAGGCCCTACTTGTTCTGGCTCCTGCCGAGGTCGTCTGACTCACCTGCTACCTATCTCCACTCCCACTGCAGGCGTCTTCCACCTGCCTCTGGACATGCGACCTCTGCCCCTCGGCTGCCCAGTGCAGCACCTGTTCACTTGTCCACGGTGTAGCTGGGGCCTGTCACCCTGGCTGCAGTCAAGGAGGGACTCAATCAGTATTTGAGTGAATGAATATTCTTTCCTGATGAATTTGTGTTGTTTTCCTCTTGCCTTTTACTTCATATATAAAAAAAGAAATACTGTTAAGGAAAGCATGACATGAGAAAGGATTGTAGGTGTTTCCCCTTAGGAGAGAAACGTGAAACAATGGAGGCTGAATGTGTTTAGAGGATAAATATACTCACCAGTATCTCAGCTGGAATTACCTTGTTGACGACATCATCACTTTCTCTCAGATGTGGATGTCAAGTTTGTAACGCCAAGCACTGTTCGGAGAAGTTCCCGTCATCTGTCTTCTCGTCTCTCCCCCTATTCTCCCTGGATGGCCTTACCCGAGTCCAGCTCCAGCTCGCCCCTTATTCCTCCATGATCTCCATTTCCAGCCAAGATTATTTCCTAAGCTCCAGGCTCTAGTGGCTTAGAGCTTTCCACCCAAAGATTTCCCATATTGAGGCTCCTTACTTGGGCTCAATGTGCTTTAACCTAGTTTTCTGTCTTAACCTCACACTTCTGTGTTTTCCTATCTCAGTGAAGGTCCCTGGACTAGTTCCATGGGCTGTCATAACAAACGACCACAAAGTAGGTGACTTTAAAACAACAAAAATGTATTCTCCACCAGTTCTGAAGGCTGGAAGTCCAAAACCAAGGTGGTATTATGGCCACGCTCTCCCTGAAGGCTCTGGGGAAGGATCCGTCCTCACCTCGTCTGTTTCAGGTGCTGCCGGTGGGCTGTGCTGGTCCTTAGCCTGTGGATACATCACTCCAGTCTCTGCCTCCCTTGTCACATGGCCTTTATCCCTATGTTTGGGCCCACATTTTCTTTTCTTCTAAGGATGCCAATCATTGGACCTAGGGCCCACTTAGGGCCTATTCCAGCAAGACTTCATCTTAATTTGATGATATCTGCAAAGGCCGGCCCTATTTTCAAATAAGGTCACAGGTACTGGGCATTAGGACTTGAACATATCTTTTGGGGGACACAGTCCTACCTGCTGGGAGTCTCACTGACTCCTTCACCCCAGAAATCCTTGACCCTTCCCTCTTCTCTCCTTCACACTCCACATCTAGGCTGTTTATCCTATTTTAAATAGCTCTCATGTTTTCTCTGTCCTCCACTCCACTGTCTTACTTCCAGCCCTAACCAAGCTAAATGACTATGACGGGACCCCCACTCTTCCTTTTTGCCCTTTTGAGTGCCCCCAGCCCATCCTTCAGCCAGTATCCTGGTTCTTAAAATTTGCCTGCTGGGCCAGGTACAGTGCCTCACGCCAGTAATCCCAGAACTTTGGGAGGCTAAAGCAGGCAGATCACTTGAGGTCAGGAGTTCAAGATCAGCCTGGCCAACATGGTGAAACCCCTCTCTACTAAAAATACAAAAATTAGCTGGGCATGGTGGTGGGTGCCTGTAGTATCAGCTACTCCAGTGGCTGAGGCAGGAGAATGGCTTGAGCCTGGGAGGCGGAGTTTGCAGTGAGCCAAGATGATGCCACTGCACTCCAGTCTGGGTGACAGAGTGAGACTCTGTCTTTAAAAAAAAAAAAAATGCCTACCAGTCATCCCACTCTGGATATGTTCCTGGCAGCTCCTCCTGTGTGCACCGTGGGTGACACTGTCTCACTGACTCATTCTCCCCTATCCTTTCCACCTCAATTCCTCTTCTCTTCTGAGAGTCAAAACCAGTTCCTACCATCTCTGAACATTTAATTGCCTGTTAGCAGCTATACCATTTTTAAAAATACAAGTTATTGAATGACTACAACATATATATTATAAATATAAAGTAGATATTACATCCATTTGTGTATGGGGAAACTGAGGTTCCCGTGGCTTAAGCAGTATGCTGAAGAGGGAGCTGAGGTTTGAACCTAAAACTCTATGGCTTCAAAGCTCTTCCTATGAACTGTATGACTATGCTTCAGAAGATGTAGCCTTGTAAATATCTGGAAGGGCTTGCCACGTTTCCTGTTCTTCTTATAAATTTTGGTATTTTATAGAAACTGTCTGCTGTAAATGAATATAAAACACCTAAAGAAATTTGTGATGATGATCCATACCTCAGTTATTCTTAGTCATTTGTTTTCTTATTTCATAGTAAACTAATAGCTATTTGGTTCAGAGCCTACAGGCCTATCATATTTTGCATAGCAATCCTGGTGAATTTATAGACAGTTCCCTGAATAATGAGCTTATCATGTTACATCTTAAGTTTTGGTAAAACCTTCTCTCTTTTTTTCTCCTTGAAATAAATGTAAGCATATGTATATTCACAAATTTTCTTTTAAGTCTTTACAATAATATTTTTATTTTCAGTGCAAATTTTGTTTAGCATGAGACTCAGGCATCCTATGAAATTCTTAGCCAAATAAAATAATAAACCTTTTTTTTCTTTTTTTTGAGATGGAGTCTTGCTCTGTCGCCCAGGCTGGAGTGCAGTGGTGCAATCTTGGCTCACTGCAAGCTCCGCCTCCCGGGTTCACGCCATTCTCTTGCCTCAGCCTCCCAAGTAGCTGGGACCCACCACCACGCCCGGCTAAATTTTTGTAATTTTTTTTTAGTAGAGACGGGGTTTCACTGTGTTAGCCAGGGTGGTCTTGATCTCCTGACCTTGTGATCTACCCACCTTGGCCTCCCAAAGTGCTGGGATTACAGGCATGAGCCACCACGTCTGGCCAATAAATCATTTTTAAAAAGTATTTTCTGGCAAATAGCCTACCCATTTGGTGTTGGCTTGAACTTTTGGAATTTCTTTAGTTTGACTTATTAAAGTAAATGAAACTTGGGTGAAGGAAATTCCTGTTTTACTCAGGCAGCTGACTCAAAGTTCATGTTATTGAAATGCCCTCAGTCTCCTGTCTCCATGGCTGGTGAGCCGGAAGTCTTCCATACGTGCACTGCTCTGATGGACTTTATCAACAAGCCATCCCTGACACACTCACAGACACCAGCGGCCCTGAGCTGGGCACCACGAGCCTCCTTCACACTCCTGTCCTGCCTGACGGGATCTATGAACAATCTGGAGGCCTTGGATGGAGTCCACGTACCATTAGCTATGCGAAATTCTGCATAGATCTGTGGAAAACATTCAGCCCTGGGCAGGATCAGCTATATAATTTGCAGACCTGGTGCAAAATGAGACTGCACGGCCTCTTGTTCAAATATTACTAAGCATTTCAAGATGGTGACAACATTTACTTAAGCACTGAGCCCAACCACAGGCTGGCTCAGCTCACCTGCCCATGAAGCCAGCCATGCCCTGGGGGCTGCTGCTCTGCTTTCAGACCCCTGGTACTCTCCTTCTTCAACCTATTATCTGGGCCCTCATTTTCACCTGCATGTGTCATCCATCTCCAAGCACTGCTGGGCCTGTGGCCTAGATCCCTCCCCACAACACACCCAGTGCTTCCCCTTCTGCTGCCTCTCACCCCCGCCACCAAAACTCCTCCGCACGGGCCTCCAGATCTGGCCCTTTCTGTCCCTTCCTTCCTTCCCTGACATCCTCAGCTCCAGTCAGGCCTTCTCCGGCCTCGGTGTGTCTACTGTGGCTTTCTCTCACGCTGTCCTCGGGAGGGATGCTCCCAGTCCCTGAACCTCCTCACAGGCGGCCCCCTCTGCCTGAATCACCCTTCCTCTCTGTCTTCCCCTGGCTAACACTTACTCAGCCTTCAGGTCTTGGCTTCAGCACAAAGTCCCCTGTCCTCCAGGAGCTTTCCCTTCCTCCGCAGATCAGGAGACATCCCCTGGCTGCCCATGCCCCAGGGCGCTCTTCCTGCTGGTACAGCTAAGTGTATTTCCTGTCCACGAAGACAGGGGTGCCTACGCCTGCAGAGTAGAACTCTGCAAACATTTGTTGATTGTTAGTGGGATCGATGCCAGGCTCTCCGGTGAATTCGGTGTCACACACAGAGAGAACTGCTGTCACTTGGCAATGAGGGAAATGCAGTGCCTGATGTTGCTGCTGCTGTTGCTTCATTGGAGGCCTGAGGAGTGTCCTTGGAGCTGGTGGCTCTGCTGAAAGACAGTGTGGCTCATCTGAGCAAGTACTGCTCACCAAAGTGTCCACTACTTGTGTTGCTATTAAGGGTGTTTTTATTTATTTATTTATTTTGAAATGGAGTCTTGTTCTGTCGCCCAGGCTGGAGTGCAGGGGCACAGTCTCAGCTCACTCCAACCTCTGCCTCCCGGGTTCAAGTGATTCTCCTGCTCCAGCCTCCCGAGTAGCTGGGATTACAGGCTCCTGACACCACACCAGGCTAATTTTTGTATTTTTGGTAGAGACGGGGTTTCACCATGTTGGCCAGGCTGGTCTCAAGCTCTTGACCTCAGGTGATCCGCCCGCTTCAGCCTCCCAAAGTGCTGGGGTTACAGACGTGAGCCACCGCGCCTGGCCAAGTGTGTTTTCAAAATGTGGCTTCTGAGATATGTGCATTTCAAAATGTTCTTCTCTGTTTTTCTGGTTTGTGACAATGCGTATGGTACTTTGATAGTCATGAGGAACAACCCGTCCCCAGGAAATTTTACATTAGAAAAAAGTACCAGGCAAGAGCAATTTGCTGTTAGGGTTCATTTTAATTGCAAATGTATTTCCTCTGGCTGGAAAGGGGAAACATCTTTCCTGACCTGCTCTACACCCCACAAAAGAAAGGGTATGAAGAGGAAGTGAAGTATGGTGTTATGTAAAAGTAAGAAGACAAAACAGCCATGGCACTAAACCGAGGCTGCTGCCCAGCCCCAGGGTGGTGTTGACTGCTGCTGAGGTCCTGAGCTGGGAGGAGTGAGGGACCTGGCCTTCAACTCCAAGGCCATAGCCGTAAGAAACAATGACTTCCAACCCCACTTAATTATCTCTCCTCAGTCACTTTTTTCCCTTCTGTTATATTTGTCTTCTGCCATGTAAGTAAAGGAAGGAAAAGCAAAATTTAAGAAAAGTCTATGGAGTAGGTTAGGCGGGGGTTAGTGTGGATAGTGAGACCGAAGGGTCAGAGGAACATGAGACAGGTCAGACTGGGGTGGCCAACTGTGTCAGTTCACCTGCGACTGAGGAAGTACCTGGGCCTGAGACTCTTGTTTTAAAACTGGGATGGTCCTGGACAAACCAGGAAGAGTAGATCCCTCTACTCCCTAATGGCCTGGGAGGCAGCAGATATGACCCAGCCGTCCCCCCAGGAACCCCCACTGTGAGGTCACATGCCCTGCACCTCCTCATGGCACCCCCTGAGGGCCTCACAGGATTACCCTTTTCCAGGGCAGTTTTGGGAATCAATTCTGGCCTGACCTTGGGAATCCAAGCCATATTTTTTAGCATGCCACTTTTTAAACAATTTTCCAGAATGAAACTCCTTTAACTTTTGTTTTAAAACGATTTGTGATGAAAGAGAAAACAGGATCCTTGTATGAACTGAGATTGTGGCACATTTGAACAGTCAAAATTGTTGCCTTTAACTTGCATTGAATGCAAATTTCAGTTCCTAAAAAACCCAAATAAGGTAATAAATGTTCAGGGAAGGAGGTTTGATTTATCTCTTTCCCAAAATGATGACCTTGTAGGAAAATTGCTGATTGAGGAAAAACACATGGAGGGTTCACACTAACGCAGGGACAGACTTCATGGCTGCTAGAGGGTCGCCATGAAAATAATTAGTATCACGCCCCACTTTCCACATACCACTCCCAGTCTTTCTAATGATTCCATGAAGTAGGTGCCCTCATCATCCTAGTTCTACAGACGAGAAACTTGGAGCAGTTAAGTGGCCTGAGGACAGGCATCCACACCTCACTGTCACCAGCATTGACAGCATTTCCACCATGGCTTTGCTTCATCTCTTCTTATTCAAAGAGAGAGAGAAAAAAGTCTATTTCTACTTCTGTATAGCCCTTGTGCTAGCTCAACCGCTCAGAGCCAGGGAGTTAAAGTGCCAGCAAGCGAAATACCTCCAGCTGAGTACGATAGATGAGACAGTCAGAGGCAGTTTCATATTGAAGGCAGATTCATAGATGATAAAGATCTTTCACATTCATTAGGAGGAGGAGGAGAAGTGGCACTAGTAACAATTGAAGGAGTCATTAGTAATAGTAACAATAAAAGTACCTTTCATTTAGTATTTGTCACACACTGGGTGCACTTGGGTAAATGAATTTAGGTAAATTATATATTTAGGTAAATTATATATTTCTAATTTTCAAAACAACCCAATGAGGAAACTGAGACCCTGAACGTGGCTTTATCGCAAGGCTGACCCCAATGTTCAAGCGTTTTGCATTTTATCATATTCACATTTTCAAACGAGTTTCTCTCATTTTACAGTTGAGGCAACACAGATTTATTGGGGGTACAGTTTTCAGCGATTACACATCCTTAGAATCAACAGGGCCAGATTCCACACCCACCTGTCCAGAAGTCCCTCATACAGAACTCAGAGTCAGTGCCTGGGAGAAGCCACAAGGCTTGTCCAATCAGCTGGCATCCCAAGCCCCATAGAAGGATGGGATTCCAAGATACTAGTTAGGAATCTTTTGATTCTATGGGGTACAATCACCCAGAGTTGAGCACACAAGGAAAATGTAATACCTGAGAAGTATCCAGCAGAAGCAGGACCAGGCCTCCCGCAGAGCTTGTGGAAGGGCAGGACTGAAGTCTGAGAAGCCTTCAGGGCTCTGTCTCTTGTTGCTGTAGGACAACTTCCACGCGCGTCAGTGCAAGGTGGGGAGCATGGAACACGGTCTGGGGAGCACCAAGCTACACATTGTGAGTCCAGCAATGGGAAAGATTTCTTTGTTCCATTTCATATTCCAGGAGAAGCACCAGTGAGTGGCTAAACCTCGGTAAGGTCGCCATCCTGGTCCACACTATTATAGACAGGAGGCAGGTGACCAATGACAAGTTCATCCCCTTGGAATGGCGGACTGGAGTTACCAGAGAGCTGGGAATCATTGTGAGTGGACGGAGGACTCAGTAGGTGTCCACTGTGTGTCCAGGTGTCTGAATTCAAAACAAGTTAAAATGAAACATCATACTCACACCCAGACAAAGTTAAGCAGGGACAAGTTAGTGACAAGATAGTTCACCAACTATTTATTAAAATCTTCTGGAAAATATGTGTGTGCTGTAAATATTGTCTTGATGATGACAATGAGCTGTTTTTAAAATATATATATATTTTTTGAAATGGCGTCTTGCTCTGTCGTCCAGACTGGAGTGCAATGGAGTGATCTCAGCTCACTGCAACCTCTGCCTCCCGGGTTCAAGCGATTCTCTTGCCTCAGCCTCCCGAATAGCTGGGACTACAGGTGCCCACCACCATACCCAGCTAATTTTTATATTTTTAATAGAGACAGCGTTTCACCATGTTGGCCAGGATGATCTCAATCTCTTGACCTCATGATCCGCCCACCTCGGCCTCCCAAAGTACTGGGATTACAGGCATGAGCCACCGCGCCTGGCCAGAAGATTTTTTTAAAGGATAATTTAGTGGGGAAACGTGCTCCCAGACAACAATGCTCATGGAACCAAGACCTTTTAGGAGACTTTTGCTGCAAAGGAGTCTGCACGGATAGGCTTTCCTGACTCATACCCTACTTGTTTCCAAAGCTTCCCTGTGAATAAATATTAAGCAAGAGGGTCAGGATGGAGCATTAGCAGATGTGAACATTTTGGCTCTTGAGGGTGACAGCGCTGAATCTACGCCAGGTCTTTTCTCTCTGGAAAATTACTAAACTACACTCAAATGATAAAACAAATACATTTCGAAATGAACACCCGAAGTCCCCACAGCTGTAGCTGTGTGCCTCCATGCACTTCTGCAATGTGGTGGGACTGGGAATATCCATGCACAAATACTTGCCCATAAAGATCTCCCATCTAACTCTTCATGGGGGAGATGAGATCAGAGTGGAAGGGCTAGGTGTCCCTGAGGGTAACGCCCAGTGTAGAATCAAGAGGAGTCTCTTTCTAACCCTAATAGGCTTGTTAACTCTTGGCTTTCTTCCTGTTCCTTTTCGGATAGTCTATTAGATTGGCACAAAAGTAATTGCAATCTTTGCCATTAAAAGTAATGGTAAAAACCGCAATTACTTTTGCACCAAAATAATACATCATAGGTTTACACTCAGCCTTTGTTACTATTTAAGGTTGAATTATTTCCGTGCAAACCCTCAGAGCACAGGTATCCATAATTATACTTTGCAAGAGATGTTACGTGCTACCAGCACATTTTCCAGCTCACTGTTGCAAGGCAGTAGCTGTACATCTTCTGACATGTGGTTATTCATTCCATACAGTACTGAGAAAGAGCCTTAGTCACATTTGGCCTCCCTGAGGAACGGTCAGGCCACATCACTGCAGCCACATTCCTGCACAGAGCTTGCCTTAGCCTCGCTCCTCCAGGCGAGTTCCATGCCCCACGCCGGCCTCGTGATGGCCCCGCCAATGTTGAGAAGTGATTCATCGTCAGCTCCAGGGGAAAAACAGACTGTGTAGGAAGGTTCCATATGACAAAAACATCCGGATTTTTTTTTTCTTTCTGCCTTCTACTGGGCAATTCAGACCTTGTTAGCATACATTTGAGGTGGAAGTGTGACGTAATTAAACTGGTTTATGAAAGTCACATACAGAAACCAGAGTCATTTTTCAAAGCCCCAGTGTGGTTAAAGTTTACTTCCTCTGTACATTTATAGCAAAGGCTTTTGAACATGGTTGAGGGCAGAGAGCCAGCTTTGGGTAGATTGGAGAAGGTCTATTTGCTGGTTACTGCTTCTTCAATTTGTATTTCCCCCTCAGTTTTACCAAGGAAAAGGCCTTAGTGGACTCAATTCAATGTGAAGCTTGTGTTATTCTCTATCTGTGGCCACTTCGATGTGAACACCAAAGACCATGAGCCGGGTAATGACTTGGAAATATACTAGACAGAGCACAGCCATGGGAAATACCACAGAAGACTATTTTAGCTCCAGAATCACACCATTAAGACTAGCTTCACTTAGTACAGCATCTGGATCAGAAATAGTCCTAAACATGCATACACAAAGCAATTATACATTTGCATGATATGGACACAGAGCTTTAAAAAGCAACCTGGATATAGTGTGTCAGCTTTCAGAAAGGGACCAAGATGAGATGAATGAACCTTGACACCTGCTTTGCTCTCTTCCACTGCCGTAGAAATCCTGTCTGCGGAGAGCCTGGCATACTTCATAGATAAAGCATTTGGAGAAGCAGCAAGGCTAGATGGTTTGTGTAACACACTGGAAACGTCATGAGGCTGATTCTAGACTTGCCAGTCATCAACTGGGAGCACTTGGCCATGTTTTCTAACTCACGAAGTTTTCCAGGATAACATTTCACACTACTTCCCCTTGGTGTTTTGAGGTATTGCCAATGGGACAGACAGGTGAGCACATGAGAAACGTAAGCTGCTAGTTGGCACAGGTGGGTTGGGCTGCTGGAATCAGGCAGGTGTACGGAGCGGGGTGACTCACGGAGGAGGAGGGGTTCCACCTGGGAGGGAGGCTCCCCGGTCTCTCTCCACATAGGGAACATGAGTCACCAGATTCCTGGCTCCCTGCCTGACCAGCTTCCTGGTCAACCACGGAACCCCAGGGCCACCTGAGGTTGGGCCTGCTCCAGCTGTTCCCTTGGGAGCCTCGCCCTGCTTGCTTTGCACTTGTTAGAAGAGGGAGCAGGTACTCCCCGCAGGGACCTGTCTCTGCCTTCAGCTGTCTAAATTCCATGGAGAAGGCCTGGAGATCCATGGGGAAAACTCCTTTCATCCTGGGATGGTCTGGCCTGGAACCCCAGGGCAGCTTCCTCAACCCTGCCACCCTCCCATTCTCCCTGCCTCGTACCCAAGGAGCCCCAGCCCCTACTCCACATCACAGAGGGCAGAGGTGGAGCCCACCTGGGACAGTAGCCACCTATACCCTCATATCCAGGCCTACATCAGCACCCTCTGGGCATAACTTCCCTCACTTTCTAGGTAATGAAGAAAAAGCTTGTGTTTTACTTTGAGGTGTATAATCTGTGTAGCTTGGAAGACGAGACTATGCAACCCCCAAATATGCGTAAGGATTGTTGAGCTGAAGGCAATTAAGAAGCAGATGCAGGAAAACTCTCTGCCCTCCCTCTATTTGCCTAAAGCGGGGCACAAAGACAAAAGGTGCCCTGTCCCCCTTCCACCAGGGAGAGTAAAGGTTAACCACAGAAGACAACTTCAAACCCTGTCGGTCTGGACATGGTACTGGAGGAACCTACATGGACAAGCCTCACCGAGCACCTTCCTCTGCCAGTTATTTGCTTCTCCCCAAATTGCTGCCCCCTAGAGACTTGAAATCCTTTTCTGTTTTTATTTTTTAAATATTTTAAAAAATACTTCCCCCCACCCCCACCGCATCCTCCCTAGCCACAGCAGGCTCCGGGACAGTATTCAGAGTCCTTTTCCTTTTCCTTTTCCTTGTCACTTCTCTAAAAATTAGCTGTTCTTTGTTGAAGATACTACCTAAGCTGGAATTCAAAGACATCTCTTTGGAAGTTACTCACTTCCTGGGTATCTTCCATGTACATATTAAACACACAA
Source organism: Rhinopithecus bieti (assembly GCF_001698545.2). Classification (NCBI taxonomy): domain Eukaryota; kingdom Metazoa; phylum Chordata; class Mammalia; order Primates; family Cercopithecidae; genus Rhinopithecus; species Rhinopithecus bieti. Next base: position 23,358 of record NW_016809526.1, on the reverse strand, counting down.
TACTAAATTTCTGTTTGTTTTTCTCCTGTTAACCTGTCTTTTGTTACAGGGGGACATTCCAACTAAGAATTTATGAAAGCTGAAGAAAAAAGTATTCCCCCCCGCCCCACACAGCAATGAAGCAGAAAGAGGCCACAGGGCCATCTGCTTTGGAAGCTGTGATGGGATTCATAGGCTTTCTACCTCCTTCCTTCGTAGAAGAAACTGCACTCTTCAAAACTGCAACAAACCCAATGAAAAGAGAAGAGGCTTCTGGCTTCAATCAAATCTGCCAATTGACAGTTGATGGTGGGGGCACTGCCCCCAGAGCGGCTTCTAGACCTACTCTGCCCCTTCCAGCCCCTCATGGGGCGCCCTAAGCTTGTGAGAGGCACAGCCCTACCTGGGACCTCTCCCATCTTCTGGCCATGCTCCCCGCAGTGCTCCCCACTCCAGTGAGCTCCAGCCTGGCTCCCTTCCTTGCTGTGACATTTACCCAGTTTCTCAAGTTCCAGTTTTCATTCTGATGCCCTCGAACTTTTCTCAGCACACTGTATCTGCAGTGAAAATGGAAATTCCAGACCTAAATCTACATTGAACCTCCCCACATATGCTGACCCTGGGCTCTCCTTCCCCCTTCTTCAATCTTGAGGAACTGAAGCTGTCCTAAGAGCTCACGTGTGTGTCATCCCTTCCTGCACCTGCTTCCACTGGCCCTTAGCAGTAACCTGGGAACAGCCCGTCATGTACTGTTAGCCCCATTCTACCAGTGGAGAAACTGAGGCTCAGAATAGCTCAGCGGGATGTGCCTTCTAAGGTCACACAGTTCACGTGCACCAGAACTTGCTTCTAGGCCGCCTTACCATATCCTGTGCTTTTTCAAAAGCCCCCTTTTAATGCTTACAACCCCTTTCTGCTGTGCAGGGTACAATGCTAGAATAGCAGGAAAGTGGTGACTCATAACCAACTTCTGACTTATTTCACCACACACACAAAACAAGGCTCTCTACCAATTTTTCCAAAGCGCAAATTGTGTCTTTAAGAATGCTCTTGAACTCCAAGTGTAACTGACAGACAGCACACCATAGACCGCTTGATACATGTTGTTGTCGGAATGGAAAAATAAGACCTGCCTCCAATTCCCCCAAAATAAGTGATTCTGTGAAACTAACATCACAAAAAGGAATTAAAGAAGAATGTGTCAGCTGTTCTAATACAATCAACTGATTACCTAGAACACAGGCAAAAATGCACATCTGGGGTGTAACCAGTGGTGTGGGGGTGGGTCTGCCATTGTTTACAATTGCCACACATGGTGATAATAGAAAGCAGACCACTGTAGTGTTTTCTTCCTATTTTAAATTCTCTGCAGACAATGCACCCCGACTCCCACAGCTCTCTCCTTCCCCTTGGTACACCACCAAGTGTAACTAGTGATTCATACGAGGGTGATTCATGTTATCCATCAGATTTTTTCAAAATTATTTTTATTAGTCTTCTTGTTGTTGTAAAACAAATCTCATTTCCCCCGGCTGGGTTGCCAGACACTGCCTTCCCCAGGCTGCTCCCCTGCTGCCTGCCTGTTTGCATCAGCCAGGCCTGGGGCAATGAGAAGGACCTGCAAAGGTGTTGAAGACCCCTCCCCATGAGGGAGTAGGACGGGAGTCAGCCTGTGCAGCTCCCTGTCCCCTACCCAGGCCAGTGTAGGTGAACAGGCCACCAGTTGGTGTCTGCCCTGATCCTAGATTTCTTCTGGGCCTCAAATCCAGCCCTGAATGTCAGGCCAGGCAACCGGAAGCTACTTCCTCCCAGTCCCCACATCCTCTGTACCCTCACTGGCTGGTCCTGCACCTGGGCAGAGAGCTATCTGAAGCTGTGACACTGGCATCTCCTGAGGCTAAGAGCTGTCCTTGCCTAAACACCTGGCTGTCACCCCGGCTCTGCTATACCAGCCTCACCAGATTGAGACAGAGGCCACTCCGGTTCAGACTTGAGTTCCCTACTTTGTGATCTGAACCTTTGGACACTCTCTCGGGGAGAAATGTGGATGGTGACACCCTCTGGCCTGGTGCTGGTAAATGTGCACAACAGGCTCTCTGGAACAAGAGCCCTGAAATGTACATTTGCCAATTTCTGTGGTGTTAATACTGCCCCCATGGCCAATTTCCAGCTGTCAGTAAGATGTCACTGAATGTGGAGGTGGAAAGAGATGTAGAGCAGAACAGGGTTATATAATGCTTCCTCCACTCAGACACACAGATCTAAATAACCTTGATGGCTTGGGCGAGGTGGCTTACGCCTGTAATCCCAGCATTTTGGGAGGCCCAGGAAGGCAGATCACGAGGTCAGGAGATCGAGACCATCCTCACCAACATAGTGAAACCCTATCTCTACTAAAAAAAATACAAAAAATTAGCCAGCGTGGTCCTGTGCTGTGGTGTGCGCCTGCAGTCCCAGCTACTCAGGAGGCTGAAGCAGGAGAATTGCTTGAACCTGGGATGTGGAGGTTGCAGTGAGCCAAGTTCATGCCATTGTACTCCAGCGTGGCAACAGAGCAAGACTCTGTAAAAAAAAAAAAAAAAAACCTTGATGGCATAGGTAATAGTAAAGTGTAAATCACTAGGAAGTGATGAGCTTTAAGTGTTTATTAATTTTGTTTTTAGTATAATCTATTCAATTTGTAAGTTTATATCATTTAATTTTTATTTATTTTTCTCATTTATTTATTTATTTATTTTGAGACAGGGTCTCCTTCTGTTGCCCAGGCTACAGTGTGGTGGCAGGATCATGGCTCGCTTCAGCCTCAACCACCTGAGTTCAAACAAAGCTCACACCTCAGCCTCTTGAGTAGCTGGGACTACAGGTGCCCACCACCATGCCCAGCTAATTTTTGTATTTTTACTAGAGACAGGGTTTCACCATATTGGCCATGCTGACCTCAAACTCTTGACCTCAAGTGATCCACCAGCCTCAGCCTCCCAAAGTGTTGGGATTACAGGTGTAAACCACTGCGCCTGACCCATTTACTTTTTAATAATGGCTGTGTTTAACAACCAGCTTGCAAATTCCCTGAAAATTTAACCATGAGTGCTCCTGGGCCCATGAGGGCCAGTTCTAGCATGTCACAGCCTGGTTTGGCTCTCAGGCCCCATCTTTGCATGGCTTCAACTAGACGTCATGGTCCCCTGCCCGCAGCCTTCATGACTCATTCCTATCAGTCAGGGCCATGTGACTTCTGACGTCCTGGTTGCTAAATTCGACAGGTAAATTTCAGTCCTTATTCTACTTGGACTCCCAGAGGCTCCTCTCTTTTGAAACTCTCAACACCATCATTGTTCCTTGCCATGATTTCAAACCTTCTCTGAGGGTGCAGGTTCCTCTGCCAGCCCTTCAGTCATTGGTGTTTTTCAGGACCTGGCCATGAGGTCTTCTTCCACTGTCTTCACTGGGAATGCGAATGTCCCTGCTTCCCAGATCCCTGCCTTCAGTTCAGGTCTCCCTGTTGAACTCAGGTCTCATCTGTGCAACTTCCTGCTGCACAGCTTCCTGTGACCATCTCTCAGGCATCTCCTACTCAACAGGTTACATCGTCCCCACCTGTCCTGCTCACACAGGCATCCATGCTAGCGTTCACCCCATAAATACTTCTCAGACACCCATTACTTGCTAGTCACTACACCATGTGTTGGCAATACAGCTGTGACTCCGCCACAGTCCCACCCCTCATGGGGCTTATCCAAGGGACATGGTGTCACCATGTGCCCAATGACCCCAGCCAGAGCCTTCAGTCATCCTTACCCCAAACCTGTCCCACTTAACATTGTTTAGTCAGTAGATCTGATCTGTTCTTCTTCCTGCCTGACTCCAGAAGCCTCCCCTTCCTCTGCCCCCACCGGGACTGTCTTTTCCCCAGGCCCTTGTCATTTCGCTCTGGGATCATCGGGAAGCTCCTCACTGCTCTCCTATCCCCAGACTTGCCGCACTCTAATACATTCTCCATGCTGGTAGAGTAATGATACTTCTGAAATCACATTTATTATATTGCCATTTCCTTGTGTAATATTCTCCCAAACACCCTTCTAGCATTCCATATAACATCTATGCTCCCTGGCATGGTAGAAAAGGCCTTTTAGGTGACCTAGCCCCATCTGCTTCTTTTTTCTTTCTTTTCTTTTTCCTTCCTTCCTTCCTTCCCTCCTTCCTTCCTCTCTCTCTTTCTTCTTTCTTCCTCTCTTTCTTTCTTTCTTCCTCTCTTTCTTTCTTTTCTTTCTTTCTTTCTCTTTCTTTCTTCCTTTCTTTCTTCCTTTCTCTCTCTCTCTCTCCTTCCCTCTCCCTCCCTCCCTCCCTTTCTTTTTTGAGAAAGAGTCTCACTCTGTCACCCA
>NW_016809526.1:0-18652 GCF_001698545.2 Rhinopithecus bieti | reverse complement strand
TTCCTTCCTTCCTTCCTTCCTTCTTTCTTTTCTTTTCTTTTTTGACAGGGTCTTGCTCTGAAGACCCTGGAGGCTGGAGTGCAGCAGTGAGATCATAAATCACTGTAACTTTGAACTCCTGGGCTCAAGTGATCCTCCTGCCTCAGCCTCCTGAGTAACTGGGACTACAGGCATGCACCACCACAGCCGACTACTGAGCCGGCACCACCTCAGTCCTGCTATGTTGCCCAAGCTGCTTGAACTCCTGGCCTCCCCATCTGCTTCTTAGTCTTCTTGTTACCATTCCTCCTGAGACCTACGCTCCAGCTGTGGGGATGTTTCTCAGGCCTACCCCCTTTGCTGGTGCCATCCCCTTTGCCTGGAATCCCTCCACCCGATAGCCGCCCTAGCCCCCATTCCCTTCTTTGATTGCCTGCTCCTTCTAGTCATCCTTCAGAGCTTGGTTCAACTGCAAGCTTCCCAATATGGCTGTGCAAGGGGGCATTGCAAAGAGGTGGAGTGTGTCCCATGCACATCTGTGGTCACTGTAGATTATGACAATTTTCTGGTACATAGTGACAAAATGAATGATGCCACTGAGGTCATCAGCAGGGCGACTCCTGTCACCTCCTCCTGGAAATGTTCACTGGCCCTGCCAGTTTGCATTGGGTGCCTCTGCTCTGTCATGGCCATGTCATACCAAACTGTGACTGTTTATTAGTGTCCATGCTTCTTTGGGGCATGAGCCTTTGAAGGAGAGGACCGTGTCCTTCCCTTCTGTGTATCCAGCATGAGAACCGATGGGCAGTCAGTGAAAGTTTGTTGAGTGAATGAGCACGTCCATGGTAACAGAGTGCCGTGGATAAGGCCCCAGTATCCTGAGTTAGAATCCTGGTGCTGCCCCTCCCATGCAGGGTGACTTAGACACGGCACTCCACAAGTAGCCACCTCATACAAAGAGTAGGGGGCTCAGTGAGAGAGTGGCTGCCAAGCACTGAGGGAATGCATGGTGACTCTTCCAACAACTGAATATTTTCCAGTGCTGAAGCTGCTTCTGTGTTATGCTTCCTAGTCCACGTTTCTGGACTTCCTCCCTCAGTTTGTTTATTATTATTTTAATCCTCCTGAGTTTTACTAGAGAGGCAGCATCATCTTGGTAAATATCTTAACTGCCAGCTCCTGGCGTGGGGAGGGGGTGGAAGTTGTAGTGGAATTCAGTGCAGTGATGTGTGAGATAATGGAACACACACACATTACAGCTGAAGTCCAAGGGAGAGGCTGGCAGAATTAGCTGGATTCTCCGAGCATCCTCTCCGCACCAGGGCTTGCGATCTGGCCCTCGGCCACAGGTTGGCACAGCCTGCTTTGTTTCTGAGATGCCCCGCTTCCTCTCGCTCCTGCCCTCTGCTGGCCGGAATCAGATCCTTCCCTGCATATTTGACTCTCTTGCCCCCGGGTATCTGCCTGCCTCTCGGGGGGCCTGTTTTTCAGTGCGTATTCACTTGCTTTCTGGAGTGTCTATTCCCTGCATGCTGCATTAGAAGCTATGGGGTACACAAGTGATGCTGGTCCTCAAAGTCAACCTTCAAGGAGGAAGACATTTGGATAATCTTGGAGAAGCAGAAGCCGGGACCTCAATCCAGAACTCTGTGCCTGGAGCGATGAAGGAGTTATTGTCCCCAGACATGGCACATTAGATTGCAAATTTATAAAGATGGGGAATTGTACTTATGTAGAGCTTTGCAATTTACAGAGCACTGAGACATATATTTTCCAATTTAATCCTTTTTTTTTTTAAACAGAGTCTCACTCTGTTGCCTAGACTAGAGTGCAGATGCATAATCTCAGCTCACTCCAACCTCTTCCTCCTGGGTTCAAGCAATCCTCCTGCCTCAGTCCTGCAAGTACCTGGGTCTACAGGCACTTGCCACCATGCCCAGCCAATTTTTGTATTTTTTGTAGTGAAAGGGTTTCACCATGTTGCCCAGGCTGGTTTTGAACTCCTGACCTCAAGTGATCCGCCCACCTCAGCCTCCCAAAGTGTAGGGATTACAGGTGTGAGCCACCATGCTTGGCTAGTTTAACCCTTTCAAGCAGACCAGTGAGGATGGTAGTAATGAAATAAAATAGAAATTGTGTTGGGAGACTGACATTTACTGTCATCAGATGTCATTACTGGCCAACATCTCGTTAGTCAGCTGATGTTATGTCTCACCTCAAAGGACATACCTGGAAAGGAGTCTGGTTTCAAAGGAAAACCATGTGGTCTGGGCCATCACACTATCTTTCCGTAGCACCTGAGCTTTCTGTCCCTGCCTCTCCAGCAATGTCTGAGAAGATCAAAGTCTGAGGAGACAGATGTGGTTCCTGGAGAGGCATCCAATGGGTAGTTCTCCACTTCTGCCTTGCAACCCTGATCCCAGAAATTCTGAAAGGGCATTTTTAGGATTAAAAGCATTTAGCTTCATTTCCTCCTTTGTAGGAATGGAAAAATCAAAATCATTCTGAAGTCGTGGTTTCTTTTAAGATGCAAAACAACTCCTTTCAAGCCATTGCTTTTAAATCTTTCACATTCAAGCTTAAATCAGTGAGTGACATTGTCACAGTATAATCTGAGTGAGTTAAATCGAATAGTGGGAAAGTGGCCTTTTCTTTCTTTAATCTTTGAGGAAATAAGGCAAATTCTAAAATTACACCCAACAGTCTATCAGCAGTCTTTGTTGTTCCACATGTTCAAAGAGAAATGTCTACAAACTCTCAGCTGGTGTTTTTCTAACCCGGACGCATTCTCTTCCCTACCAGGAAGAGAGGAGTGACTAATACTCAGGCATATGGTGCTGAGAGAGGCCACTAGGAAAGAGACAGCTGAGAGGGAGAATTTCTCCCTGTGTCAGAGGTGTGTGAACTAGAGCAACTCCATTTTGAATAGGAGCTGGGTAAAATGTACTGGCCTGCATTTCCAGACTGTTAAGGCATTCTAAGTCACAAGATGAGATAACAGGTCAGCACAAGATACAAATCATAAAGACCTTGCTGATAAAACAGCTTGCAGTAAAGAAGGCGGCCCTATCTCACCAAAACCAAGATGGCCACAAGAGTGACCTCTGGTCGTCCTCACTGCTACACTCCCACCTGCACCATGACAGTTTACGATTGCCATGGCAACATCAGGAAGTTACCCTACATGGTCTAAAAAGGGGAGATATGAAATTCACCCCTTGTTTAGCATATCATCAAGAAATAGCCATAAAAATGGGCAATCAGCAGCCCTCGGGGCTGCTCTATGGAGTAGCCATTCTTTTATTCCTTTACTTTTTTAATACACTTGCTTTCACTTTATTCTATGGACTCACCCTGAATTCTTTCTTGCACAAGATCCAGGAACCCTCTCTTGGGGTCTGGATCAGGACCCCTTTCCTGTAACACCTGCACTCTTATTCCGATCACAGTCTTGGATGCTTTGAGGTTGCGATAACTGCACAGGTAAGAGGGAGAGCCCTCACTCAGAAATTTTGCTCCCAAAACTCAGAGGCACAGAGCAGACTTAGGATGTGCTCATGTCCATCCTCACAACATGCATGTGTGCTCATTTCATACAATGTGTGATGCACATGAGACCACTTTCAAGAAAGCACTTTTATGTCTCAAAACAGGAAGCAGCCAATAAATGCAGACACTGTTTGTCGAGGACCCAACAGCCACCTGACTCCTTCCTTCCAATAGAATCTTGCTCTTGTCCAGGTTTCTATCCTATCTGTGCTTCCCATTTTCTGTCCTAGAAGTGAAACCGCCTTTGCAAAATTATGACTGAGACAGTGAAAGAAATCTAACTTCCGGCCGGGCGCGGTGGCTCAAGCCTGTAATCCCAGCACTTTGGGAGGCCGAGACGGGTGGATCACGAGGTCAGGAGATCGAGACCATCCTGGCTAATACGGTGAAACCCCGTCTCTACTAAAAAATACAAAAAACTAGCCGGGCGACGAGGCGGGCGCCTGTAGTCCCAGCTACTCGGGAGGCTGAGACAGGAGAATGGTGTGAACCCGGGAGGCGGAGCTTGCAGTGAGCTGAGATCCGGCCACTGCACTCCAGCCTGGGCGGCAGAGCAAGACTCCGTCTCAAAAAAAAAAAAAAAAAAGAAATCTAACTTCACTGACTCTGCCTTGCTTCTCACCTCCAAGCTATCTGTGTTCATTCCTGGGCGTAAGCTGAACTAACTTTGGGAGAAACTTAGCTTATAGTTAAAACAAAGACACTGATAGCTCTTTGCCAAAGCAGACCTCCTTCTTGCCTGGGGAATAGATTGCCTTTGTAGGACTAACATTAGCCACAAGATTAGAAATTATGATTTAGGACTCATGCAGCTGGAGGCTACAAGATTCTGACCCTCCCTAAACTGCTCCTAGAAATCAGTGCTTGAGATATTTTGCAGATCCTGCACTTGATGAATCAGTTGGCACCACTCAGATCAATAATCTAGGTCATCTGATCTTGTGGCTCTCAGTTAGGAGCTGACTCAGCACAAGAAGACACATTCGACTCCTCGTGATTTCATCTCTGACCAATCAGCTCTCTTGGCTCACTGGCTTCCGCCACCCACCAAGTTATTCTTAAAAACTCTGCTCCCCCAATGATCGGGGAGACTGATCTGAGTAATAATAAAACTCCCGTCTCCCACACAGCCGGCTCTGCGTGTATTACTCTTTCTCTATTGTACTTCCCCTGTCTTGACAAATCGGCTCTGTCTAGGCAGCGGGCAAGGTGAACCCCTTGGGCAGTTACAGAAGCAGAATCTTGATGACCCCAGGCAATTATGGTGATCCCAGTGACTGGTTTCGGAGGGAATATGTGACCTGTTCTGGCCAATGAGACATTGGGGGAAAACTGGAGGCTTCTGGAAAGATTTTTTCACTTCCTTTGAAAATAGAGGGAAAAGAAAGACATAGATCCTTGTTCTCCTCTGGAATTGACCATGGCTGTTTTTAATCTCAGGATGTGGCAATCATCTTGTGATGATGAAAGGAACCAGCCCGAGGCAGAATAAGTCTATTGAGTCTGGTAGACTGAAGAAATGTAAACAACTTGGATCCCTGAAGAAATGGAAGCACCTTTTTGAGTTACTGAATTAGCCCTGAAACTGCTCTACCTGTGAACTTCTTTTATTTTATTTATTTTATTTATTTTATTTTTTATTTTTTGAGACGGAGTCTTGCTCTGTCGCCTGGGCTGGAGTGCAATGGCCGGATCTCAGCTCACTGCAAGCTCTGCCTCCTGGGTTTACGCCATTCTCCTGCCTCAGCCTCCAGAGTAGCTGGGACTACAGGCGCCCGCCACCTCGCCCGGCTAGTTTTTTGTATTCTTTAGTAGAGACGGGATTTTACCGTGTTAGCCGGGATGGTCTCGATCTCCTGACCTTGTGATTCGTCCGTCTCGGCCTCCCAAAGTGCTGGGATTACAGGCTTGAGCCACCGCGCCCGGCCTGAACTTCTTTTTATATGAGACTAAATCCCATTGGTTAGACCATAATGAGTTCTGAAAGTGCTAAACAAGAATCCATAATTATCTATAATCTCTATTCAAAGCTGCTTGTACCCCCCTTTTTTTTTTTTGCCACTAAAAAAAACTATGGCAAGAACACTTAACATAAGATCTATCCTGTTTTTTTTTTTTTTTTTTTTTTTGAGACAAAAGTCTGCTCCTGCACCGTAGGCTAGACTGCAACATGGTGCAATCTCAGCTCACTGCAACCTCTGCCTCCTGTGGTTCAAGCGATTTTCCCCTGCCTCAACCTCTGGAGCAGCTGGGATTAGGCATGTGCCACCATGCCCAGCTAATTTTGCATTTTCAGTAGAGACCAAGGTTTTCACCATGTTTGGCCACGAGCCTGGCTTCGAACTTCCCTGACCTCAAGTAATCCACCACCGCCTCAGCCTCCCAAGAGTGCTGTGGGGCGATTACAGGCGCTGAGCCACTGGGTCCGCAGGCCCTGTTCATTTTTTAGTGCACAGGTAGAGGTGTTAACTTACAGGCACCTGTGTTTACAGCCAGACCTCTAGAAACTTATTCATGCTAGTATAATGAAACTAATATAGTTGAATAACAATTCCCCATTTCCCTCCCCTCCCTCCAGACCTGGCAACCACCGTTTTGCTCTTTGTTTCTATGAATTTGACCTATTTTAGATACCTCCTTTAAGTAGGATCATGCAGCATTTGTCTTTCTACGTCTGGCTTATTTCACTTGGCATCACGTTTCCAAGGCTCATCCATGTTGTCTCACACTGCAGGATTTCCTTCTTTTCTTTTTTTTTTTTTTTTTTTTTTTTTTTTTTTTTTTTTTTTTTTTTTTTTTTTTGAGACGGAGTCTCGCTCTGTCACCCAGGCTGGAGTGCAGTGGCGCGATCTTGGCTCACTGCAAGCTCCGCCTCCCGGGTTTACGCCATTCTCCTGCCTCAGCCTCCCGGGTAGCTGGGACTACAGGCGCCGCCATGTCGCCCGGCTAGTTTTTTTGTAGTTTTAGTAGAGACGGGGTTTCACCGTGTTAGCCAGGATGGTCTCGATCTCCTGACCTCGTGATCCGCCCGTCTCGGCCTCCCAAAGTGCTGGGATTACAGGCTTGAGCCACCGCGCCCGGCCGATTTCCTTCTTTTCTAAGGCAGAATAGTATTCCACTTATGTACACACCACATTTTCTTTACCCATTCATTTGTTGTACATTTAGGTTGTTTCCACATCTTGGCTATTGGGAATGGTGCTGCAATGAACATGGGAATGCCAATATTTGAGATTCGGATTTTAATTTTTTTGGATAAAGACCAAATTGCCAGATTATATAGTAGTTGTAGTTTTAATTTTTTGCAAACCTCCTGATATGGTTTGGCTCTGTGTCCCCACCCAAATCTCATCTTGAATTGTACTCCCATCATTCCCATGTGTTGTGGGAGGGACCCAATGGGAGATAATTTGAATGATGGGGGTGGCTTTCCCCATACTGTTCTCATGGTAGTGAATACGTCTCGTAAGATCTGATGGGTTTATCAGGGGTTTCTACTTTAGCATCTTCCTCATTTTCCCTTGCCACCACCATGTAAGAAGGGCCTTTCATCTCCCACCGTGATTCTGAGCCTTCCCCCAGCCATGTGGAACTGTAAGTCCAATGAAACCTCTTTTGCTTCCCAGCCTCGGGTATGTCTTTATCAGCAGTGTGAAAATGGACTAATACACCTCCATACCGTGTTCCATAGTGACTGCACCATTTTGTATTCCTGCCAACAGCATACAAAGCTTCCAATTTCTTCACATCCTCTCCAACACTTATTATCTTTTTAAAAAAATAATAGTCATTCTAACAGGTGTGAAGTGCTATCTCATTGTGGTTTTGATTTGCATTTCCCTGATGATTAGTGGCATTGAACATCTTTCCATATGCCTGTTGGCCATTTGCATGTCTTCCTAGGAGAAATGTCTATTCAAGTCCTTTGCCTATTTTTAAATTGCATTATTAGGGTTTTCTTTTTTCTATTGAGTTGTAGAAGTCTCTTATATGTTTTGGATATTAATCCTTTATCAGATATGTGGTTTGCAAACATTTTCTCCTATTCGACAAGTTGTCTCTTCACTCTGTTGATTATTTTCTTTGCTGTGCAGAAGCTTTCTAGTCGGATGTTTTCTCACTTGTCTATGTTTGTGTTTGTTGCCATATCCATGAAATCATTGCCAAGATCATCTCATAAAGCTTTTCCTCTCTCTTTCTTCTAGGAGTTTTACAGTTTTGGGTTTTACATTTAAGTTTTTAATCCATTTGAGTTGATTTTTGTGTATGGTGTAAGATAAGGATACAATTTGCATGTAGATATCCACTTTTACAAAACACCATTTGTTGTAGAGACTATTCTTTCTCCATTGTGGATTCTTGGCACCCTCATTGAATATCAGTTGACTGCATATGGATGGGTTTATTTCTGGTCTTTTGGTCAACATGTCTGTGTTTATGCCAATACCATACTGTTTTAATTATCAGAACTTTGTAATACATTTTGAAATTAGGAAGTGCGATGTCTCCAGCTAACACAGCTGGAGTTCTTTTTCAAGATTGATTGGGGTATTCAGGGTCTTTTATATTTCCACATGTATTTTAAATTTTTTTCTATTTTTGTAGAAAATGCATTGGAATTTTGATAGGGATTACATTAAATTTATAGATCATTGTGGGTAGTTACGGACATTTTGAAAATGGTAACCCTTTCAATCCATGGACATGGGTTGTCTTTCCATTTATGTGTGCCTACTATAATTTCTTTCATCAATGTTTTGTAGTGTTCAGTGTACAAGTCTTCCACCTTCTTAGTTAAGCTTATTCCTAAGTATTTTATTCTTTTTGATGTTATAGTAAGGGGAATTTTTTCCCCCTAATTTCCTTTTTTGGCTATATCAGTTCTTCTACCCTTCATCTTAGTAGGAGTTAGTGCCTTGGTATGGTGGCTCATGCCTGTAATCCCAGTACTTTGGGAAGCCGAGGTAGGTGGATCACCTGAGGTCAGGAGTTTGAGACCAGCCTGGCCAACATGGTGAAACCCCATCTTTACTAAAAATACAAAAATTAGCTAGGCCTGGTGGCTGTAGTCCCAGCTACTCTGGAGGCGGAGGCAGGAGAATCGCTTGAACCCAGGTGGCAGAGGTTGCAGTAGCCAAGATCATGCCACTGCACTTCAGCCTGGGTGACAGAGCAAGACTCTGTTTCAAAAAAAAAAAAAGCACAATTGCCACTACTCACTGTAATACAGTAATTACTCCCATTACTTCAGCATATACTCTATGTGAGGTCAGTGCCAAGCCCTTTACATGTAATATATTACTTAATTATCAAAATGATTCCATGAGGTAGGTTTCCTCATCCCATTTTATAGATAAGGAAACTGAGGCCCACAAAAGGTAAATAATTTTCCCAAGGTCTCAGACTAGTAAGTTTCAAACCTAAGAGCCAAACCAGACCCTGACTGCACCCCATCACCCATCTCCCCGAACTCTCTCCCCGTCTAACCGTGGGAACAGCAGGTATGCATGGGATAGAGACCTCTTCAGCTGATGGTTTCACCGAATCAATATGCAAGCTCCCTCGGGGTTGTGAAATCTAATTTAGAACCCAAAGGTAATGGACTATATAAAATTCACTGCTTGACATGAATTCTCTTGTGAGTTTTATTTAACCTCTTTGTACTTTAGATTCTTTGTCAGGTTGTGACAGAGATTTTCCGCTACCTACTTCCTCAGGATGTAAGAAGATAATTGAGATAATGTCTCTGAAAGCATTTTTCAATATTGAGAGGAAAGATACTGTGGATAGCCATGCTATTGTTACTGTGATTTGAGTAACTCTTTTCAACTCTTAGGATATTGATATTATAATGAAACATATTAATTTATTGAAAATATTCCACACAGCTCCTTAAACTCTCAGGAGAAAAGACTCTTTGAAAATGAAAATGAGAAATCAGATAAATTATCAGCTCTAGATAAAATATATATATATATATATTTTTTGATACAGAGTCTCGCTCTGTTGCCCAGGCTGGAGTGCAGTGGTGTGATCTCAGCTCACTGCAACCTCCACCTCCCAAGTTCAAGTGATTCTCTTGCCTCAACCCCTCGAGTAGCTGGGACTACAAGTGCGTGCCACCACGCCTTGCTAATTTTTTTTTTTTTTTTTTGAGACAGAGTCTCACTCTGTCGCTCAGGCTGGAGTGCAGTGGCACGATCTCCACTCACTGCAAGCTCCGCCGCCTCCTGAGTTCATGCCATTCTCCTGCATCAGGCAGGAGAAGCTGGGACTACAGGTGCCCGCCACCACGCCTGGCTAATTTTTTTGTATTTTTAGTAGAGACGGGGTTTCACCGTGCTGGTCAGGATGGTCTTGATCTCCTGACCTCGCGATCCGCCTGCCTTCGCCTCCCAAAGTGCTGGGATTACAGGTGTGAGCCACCACGCCCAGCCTGGGTAAAATATTCTTTAGTACTTAGAAAGTTATCTTGGACAGAAGATAAATTTGTTTTAAGTAAGGGGAAGTTCTCTTATTTTACATTGGCATTTGTAAAACAAGTAAAGTATAGACCCCTTTTAAAGGAAATATTTCTCATAGATATCCAATGTTGACCTAAATTCTTTTTTATTATATTACTTAAATATGATCAAAACTAAAACAAGATACGGAGTCCTTATACGGGTAGATCTAATACAATGATAAAACCAAGAAAAATCTACAAATTTGATAAAAACACAATGAAAAAACTAATAAAATTCAGATTAATAACATGAATTTAATATGATGGATGATGATGTTTTATATTTAACAGAAGAGCAAAATTCTTATATGGTTCTATGTTTAAGAGTTCTGATTCAATTCTCAGACTGCTTAGGTTCAAATCTCAACTCTGTCTCTAAATGGGCAAGTTATTTAACCTCTCTTAGACTCAGTTTCCTAACTGGAAAATGAGATAATAATAGAACTCATCTCAGAAAGCCCTAGTAAAGATTAACATTGGTAACATCTATCAGTTACTTAGCACAGTGCTTAGTACATAATAGGGACTCAAAAAACATTTGGCATTATTAATAATATTGTTTTATTTATTTAAAACTAATAAAAATAATTCATGTTTTCCATAAGTATACTTTATATGGGATTAGTAATTTTGTTGCTTTGTTTTTTAGTTCATGATGATTAAATGTCACATTTAACCAAATTCTGTTATGAGCAATTCTTTTTTTTTTTTTTTTTTTAAGACAGAGTCTTGCTCTTGTCGCCCAGGCTGGAGTGCAATGGCACAATCTCAGTTCACTGCAACCTCCGCTTCCCAGGTTCAAGCGATTCTCCTGCCTCAGCCTCCAGAGTAGCTGGGATTACAAGCACCCGCCACCACGCCCAGCTAATGTTTTGTATTTTTTAGTAGAGACGGGGTTTCACTATGTTGGCCAGGCTGGTCTCGAACTCCTGACTTCAGGTGATCCACATGCCTCAGACTCCCAAAGTGCTGGGATTATAGGCGTGAGCCACCACGCCTGGCTTATGTTGTGAGCAATTCTTGATAGCAAGTGTCGATGAGGTATCACTTAGTAACAGCACAAGGCGGCCTTATCATTTGAAGATAAGCTTATGTTGAGTCAGTATTGCACTGTGCCTTGAATGAGTAGTTAACACAATGATTGCCAGAATTAATAGGAGAATAACTTTTCACAACATCTTTACTCCTGTACTTATGGCAAGCTGATATGAATGAAGATGGAACAGAAAACTCGACTGCTCACAAGGTTTGATGATCACTGAATTCTCCTCTGTGCTTGCAATATCTCAGTTCTTCAAAGTGCTTTTAAAAAAATGTGAACTATTCCTGCAAGAGACGATTTGGTTAAGCATGGCTAAGAGAGTAGACTGTTTTCATTCAGTGAAAATGTCTTGTGTGTGTGTGCATGTACACAGCCACATGCTTTGTCCAGGTTCCTCTGGCCCCTTCTGTTCTGTTCTGGTTTGTGTGGGGGCATTATTTTCCTCTATATGGGTTTTTATTCTTTGTCTTTGAGCAGGAGTCCCCAGTCTCAGGGCCACAGACCGGTACCAGTCCATGGCCTGTTAGGAACCAGACTGCACAGCAGGAGGTGAGTGGTGGGCAAGCGAGCATTACCGCCTGACCTCTGCCTTCTGTCAGATCAGTGGCCCCATTAGCTTCTCATGGGAGCATGAACCCTATTGGGAACTGCGCATGTGAAGGATCTAGGTTGTGGGCTCCTTATGAGAATCTAATGCCTGATGATCTGGGGTGGAACAGTTTCATACCCTCTGACCCCACAACCTACCGTGTGGAAAAACAGCCTTCCATAAAACTGGTCACTGGTGCCAAAAAGGTTGGGGACCACTGTCTTAGAGAATATACTTGCTCAGGCTTCAAGCTTCAAATTACAGCTTTCCCAACTTTTTTGTTGTTTTGAGAAAAAGTCTTGCCTTGTCACCCAGGCTGTCTTTCCTGATTTTAATTGTAAGAGTCTGGCTCCCTCCAAAAAGCTCTGCAGAAATGTCTGCCACTCATTCTGTAGCCCCTGCAAAGACTCCTTCCTCTCTTTCTGGCCAGCCTCCCTCTCCATCTGTGTCTTGCCCCGGGGTAAGGATGGGAGGGTGTCCGGTTGCTCTCCATTTGGCTGGAAGAGTAACTTCCTGAAAACAGAGTACTCCATTGGGCAGAAATATGGCAGCTTGATACTTAATATTTAATGACAGAAAGAAGTCTTCTGCCTGGCGATGGAAGCACAGGATCATTACCTGTTAATCCCTTTATGCCCAGTATCCTATAGGGTACAGACTGCCCAACTTAACTGTTTTATACATTTACTTTTTAATTTTTTTTTAAGGGGAAACAAAGTTGTGTCATAAATACATGCAAGCTCAATCTTTGAATACCTCAACTTTTAGGAAAAATGCTCTTCACATATTGCAAGCCTTCACGAAAGAATTATGCAGAAATGGATAACTAATTGTAAATTTTAAGTAACTTCCTGTTCCTTTTCTATTCCCATTGGTCCACTTGACTAGTCCTAACAACAACAAAAAAGTCACTTTCAGGACATTTGATTCCTGGAGTTCTATCTGCAGGATGCCATTGATTAATTCCAACATTCTAAAAGTTTTTTACTGATTCCTGTTTTGGATTCTACATTTGTCTTTTTGTGTTAATATGTATATGAGAACCAAAATTCCAGGGATAGCAGATTTTAATGAAGAATAAGAGAGCATTTATGTAATGTGTTTACACAACAGGATTGAAAATTTTCTCTAAATGTATTTCTTTCCATGCTTTCACATACAAAAATGGAGAAGAGAAAAAGGGCAATTTTGGATCCAGGTAGTACTTTCAGGAGCTCTTTGGGTGCAGCAGTTCGCAGTTTGAGAGGCCAGGATGGGCATTTGACCACGGACACACTGTGCCTGCGTTTTTCACCTGCTTTTCCCTTTTATAGGTAAATCTTTCATATTCTTGTCCTTGGGCTCATTAAAAGAAGAAAAACATGAAGTCTTTCAGTGGTTTGCTCTTTCTTGGCCCAGGAAAGTGAAATTGAAGGCGAAAAATCACCCTGGACAGAATTGAAATGCCAAACTTTCCAAGTCACTTTTCCTGGGTTAAAATCAAACAGGGCCATGAAGGATCAAGTCTTCTTTTTTTGGCTCCACAAACTATAGAGGGAGCAACAACAATGTCATTTAATACACGGGAAAGGGTTCTGTGCCTGCAGGGGAGTTTATTAGGTTTGGATTTGAGAGAAGAGAATGAAGTAAAATACAAAAACCCAGGCCTGGACTTCCAGTGTAGCTATGAGTGACTTCTTTCCCCACTAGTGCCATAGCCTTTATCAACACGTGGCTGTGACAATGACCATCGCTGCTACTAACTGGGCACCTCTTGAATACCAGGTTCTTGATATGTAGAATTTCTATGTCTCACCTAGCAAAAAAAGGTGATTTTATTCCTCTTTTGTAGATGAGTGTGACAGAGGCTCAGGGAGGTTCGTAGCTTATCCAAATCACATAGCCAGTAAATAGGAAAATTGGGCTTTGAACTTAAATCTGCCTGACTCCAAAACATACTCTTTTCCTATCCACCCTTCTTCCTTTGCTTATTGCAGAGTCCCCATCCTCCTTAAAGTTAGAAAGAAAGACTAAGTCCAGAGGTAACTGGGAAAATGCCATCATCATCCCTGTTGATTCTAGTGAAGGCTGAAATGCTGGGGGGACCGTCGCAAGCCTTTCCAATTCCAAGGGTGGGGAGATGCATCTTCCATGGGGTGAGAGGGCTGGGTGAGGAATCAGGGTGTCAGAAAGAGTGGTTCCACGGGGAAGTTGATTGCATTTCAGTGAATACTGGAAGCAGGAGAAAATGAATGTGCTTTCTTCTCATGGCTTTCTCCACTCATCTGCATGTGATCGCTGGAATTAAATTGTCTTACACATTTTATTATACAGTCCATGAGTCATATCTTAAAATTATATTGAAGATTATACCTGGAGATTGCATGATATATTTAAGAGGCAAGAAGAGCCTCTCAAACTACGGCTCATTTGCAGTGAGATCATGGGGCATGATGGTGCATTCACAGAGGCGCATAGGCTGAAAGTCAGAAGATGGGTGGTCTTGTCCCTGCTCTACAACTCAGCTACTCAGCCACTAAGCTGCTTAGGGCCAGCTGGGAACACTCATGATCATATAAAAAGAATAGCTGCTGTCTTCAATATCAAGCATTTACCATATTATAGGCATTAGATTAGTTGTTTTACATACAATGCATCATTTAATTTTCATGACCACTTTTCCAACTCACTCTTGAAAGGACAAAATTTATGTATAATTTTTTTTTTTTGTAAGACAGAGTCTCTCTCTATCACCCAGGCTGGAGTGTAGTGGTGCCGTCTCAGCTCACTGCAACCTCTATCTCCCGGGTTCAAACGATTCTCCTGCTTCAGCCTCCCAAATAGCTGGGACTATAGGCATGCGCCACCACACCTGGCAATTTTTTTTTATTTTTAGTAGTGACGGGGTTTCACCATGTTGGCCAGGCCACTTGAACTCCTGACTGCAAGTGATCCACCAGCCTCGACCTCCCAAAGTGCTGGGATTATAGGTGAGAGCCACCATGCCCGGCCTTATTTATGATTAAAATAGATAATGCTAAGAAACACTTTGGAATGGTAGTGCAAGGACCTCTGAAAATCTTGTCTCCATAAAAGCAACAAGAATACTGTAAAAAAATGGTCAAAACCAACTTTTTCAAAACTCTGGAAATTAACGAAAGGCTTACAATAATACCAGGAGCATTTATTCAAGTAAAATTGTTAAATCTTGGTAAGGACAATGAGCCTTGTGGAGTTTTCTGTTTATCTGTTACTGCTTTGATTACACACTGGGTCTTTGATGTCTCCATTCTTAAGCCTAGCTTTTTTTTTTTTTGCATAGGCCTCAGGCCTTTGAAATCAACTCCAATGGACCTCTTACCTCTAAAATGATATTATCTCACAACATCTTTGTTGGCAGGGATGTCTGGCCTATTAGATGGTACTGTCACCATGCCTTGGACTTGTCCACAGGCTCACAGAAATGACTGAGATTTAAAACAGAGAACTAAACCTGAAAATACAAATAAAGCTTCAAAGTCAACATTAATGAGGATTTAACTAAATATCTGAAAAATATAACATCATAGTTCCACTCATTCAGTCACTAAATTTAGGGCTTTTGGAACTTCATTACATTAGCAAATTATCTGTGGATTAATTTTTTTTCACTTTGAAAAAATTCCTGAGCATCTAGATGATCTCCAAGCAATGACTGTTAATCTTAAATTAAATGAGGTACCAACAAAAAATTTTCAAAGTATGATTATAAAATTTTACTTAAGGTGGGCCATGGATATGTTCTTGGCTTTGATGTAATGTAGGCCCCAGAAGTCAGAGTTGTAGGACTCAGGGAGAGCTTACAATGGCCTTGGCTGTGAGGAACAAATTACATAGGTAATAATCACATTACAAATTACATTACATATGTGTAATGTAATGTGTACATTACATATGTAATAATCACATTATAAATGTGATTATTGCATTGCGGAAAAATCCATTAACTACTCTGAAGAATCTACAGAAGAAATGCCATCGCCTCAAAAGACCATCAGCCAGGAGCCCCTGAGCCACACTACACCTGTGGTTCCCAAATCCACCCGATCATCCAAGTCGCTGGGAAGAGTGTCAGAGTGGTGCCCAGGAATCAGTGTCTTAACCAGCACTCCAAGTGATTCTGACAACAGGCCAGGTTTGGGGACCACTGGACTTGACCCAAAGGTCTTCCCATCCCATCTCATCTCATTTCATTTCATTTTGCTCTTGGTTTGCCCTTTTGGACAAGAACAGCTGATCACTCTCATCTTGACCACGAGTCTTCATGACCCTGACTGCTGCCAAGTCTTTCTTATCCAAGCAGGAGAAGCCCAAAGGCGTTCAGAACACAGTCAAACACAGCTGCTTCTGCCTTTTCCTTCCCAAACCTCTCCCAACCCATAATAGCTTCCTTCCCAAACACTCTTCCCCTGTCCTCTCCTCTGTCCATCACCCTTACATGCCTTCTCACTCTCAGATGCTGGCCGGGGGGGTTTCTTCTCTTCCCTGCTCTTTTGTTCCAAGTCACACTGTGTGCAAAATGTTTTGTATTCTGGTTTTGCAGTAACAGGCAGCAGCAGAGATTTCAGAGTTAGCAGTGCTATTACTGCTGGAGGCCAAGAGGCTGGAGAGAGGAAATAAATAGTGTTATATCCTCCTGAGGCCCCCAGCAGAGCCAGTTGTTGTGGTGAGGGGAGGAAGGGAGGGAAGTGAGAGATTCACCTTTGCTTTTCTGGGCACTTTACCTTTCCTTGGGCAGGAAGTCCATTGAACCAACAGAATGATGGGACCAGGTGGGGCCTGACTCTACACTAATCCGGGCCGGAGGCTGCAAGGAAGTTCTCTGCCGGAAATGTGATGCTTTAGTAATTTTAGCAAGAGTCTTATTTTGGCTGCAGAGGTTGAGGAGGCTGCTTTTCTTCCTTGGTGAGGGGAGGCCTTTCCCCCGTGAGGTTCATGTGCCTGGCGGATTTGTGCACAGAGAATGCTGATGGAATTCAGCTTTTACCAGTGAGCCATTGGGTACCTCAAGCACTGCAGACTTAATCATTTTTAATGGAACAGGCTAATTATAGAGAGATAATTAAAATGAAGATGAATTTTCTTGTTGCATGAGATACCCGCCATGCTCAGGTTTTGCCTGAGAGCAGCAGCAGTGGTTTACTGCAGCGTGGCTCAGTGTGCGGCCAGTGATCATTTACATCAGAGTCACCTGGGGCCCGTTGTTAAAAATGCAGATTCCTGGACCCAGATGCAGGTAAGCAGAATGTCTGGGGTGGGAGGCCCAGGCATCTGCATGTTTAACTAGATTCACAGGTGATTCTTTTTTTTTTTTTTTTTTTTTTTTTGAGACAGAGTCTCGCTGTGTTACCCAGCCTGGAGTGCAGTGGCACAATCTTGGCTCATTGCAACTCCACCTCCTGGGTTCCCGTGATTCTTGTGTTTCAGCCTCCCAAGTAGCTGGGATTACAAGTGTGCACCACCACACCTGGCTAATTTTTGTATTTTTTAGTAGAGACGGGGTTTCACCGTGTTGGCCAGGTTGATCTCGAACTCCTGGCCTCAAGTGATCCCCCTGCCTCAGCCTCCCAAAGTGCTAGGATTACAGGCATGAGCCACAGCACCCAGCCAAGACTCTCAGGTGATTCTTAGAACACCAATGTTTAAGAATCATTGAGTGAGAAAAGATGTGCCTGAGGTCATATGGCATTATCAGAACCAACCTCTGGCCCTCTTGACCTGTCTAGTATTCTTTCCTTCTGACTTATAGGATGACTAATTCAGTCTAAATCAGCTGCCCTCAGATTCTTGAGAACTTAAAATTGAGCAGAAATTCCCAAGGCCAACCTGGCTCTCAGAGACCAACCTGCAGAACTCAAGATTGAGTGAAATATTTAGGCCAGTTGAGTTTTGCAAAATGAGTGGTAGGGGAAAACAGATCTAGCCTGTAATTTAAAACTACGGTTCAAAAGCCCTAGTGGGAGATGTAGTATTGTCCTAGCATTTAAATTCTCATGAAATGGGCTTGGTCTGTGATCTCTTGGTCAGACTTCTGCCTTCCAGGTGATCCTTTGAGGCTGTATAATTCAGCTGGTCCTGGGTCCTGGTCCCTGTTACTGAGCTGGGAAGTCGAACTGAAGGGCAGACGAGCTCAAGATCATGCCTTGGGAAGCATGGTGCTTTAGGGGTGACTTTTTATTCCTTTCATTGTATTATAGACTGTTTCCAAGTTTATGGTTAGAAATGGTAAAGTGGGTCTGGTGTTTTGAGGTAGAATCCAGCCTGAGGCAAGATATGAACTGTTCTTGAGGTAGAAATGTTTACAGTCAGTTGTTTAATCTAGCTTGCAACTTAAAACACAAATCCTTCAGTTGCTTTCACTTAATGAACATATTTGCCAATGACAGAGGGTTATACAGGATCCCTCTTTCACATTTCTATTGTCTGCTACACTCATCAGAGTATATTTTGGGGTATGAGGTTTTGGGGTTTTTTTTTCCCATTTTGTAACTGCCTTATTGAAAAGTAAGTGACTGAATGAGGAGCGGAGCAAGATGGCCGAATAGGAACAGCTCCAGTCTCCAACTCCCAGCGCGAGCGACACAGAAGACCAGTGATTTCTGCATTTTTAACTGAGGTACTGGGGTCATCTCACTAGGGAGTGCCGGACAATCGGTGCTGGTCAGCTGCTGCAGCCTGCAGACCAGCGAGAGCTGAAGCAGGGCGAGGCATCGCCTTACCTGGGACGCGCAAGGGGGAAGGGAATCCCTTTTCCTAGCCAGGGGAACTGAGACACACAACACCTGGAAAATTGGGTAACTCCCACACCAATACCGCGTTTCAAGCAAACGGGCACACCAGAAGAATACATCCCTCACCTGGCCGGGAGGGTTCCACGCCCATGGAGCCTCCCTCATTGTTAACACAGCAGTCTGGGGGGATCTAACTGCAAGGTAGCAGCGAGGCTGGGGGAGGGGCGCCGACCATTGCT
>NW_016809525.1:6646-8538 GCF_001698545.2 Rhinopithecus bieti | reverse complement strand
AGGAGTTTTACTATCTGCTGAATAAAAAGAAATATTTTCCTTTTGAGAGGAATCCACCCATGACAAAGCAGTTTCACACATAACTTCTTTCCAGCTTTCATCAGGGGATGTTCAATTTTTTCCCTATAGGTCTCAATGGGCTCCCAAATGTCCTTTCACGGATTCTCAAAAAAGAGTGTTTCCAACCTGCTGAATGAAAAGAAAAGTTTAAGTCTGTGAGACGAATCCACACATCACTAAGCAGTTTCACAGATATCTTCCTTCTAGTTTTCATCTGGGGAATTTTTTTTCTTCTTAATCTGCAATGGGATCTCAAACGTCCCTTTGCAGTTTCTCAAAAAGAGTGTTTTCAACCTGCTGAATCAAAATAAAGGTTTGCCTCTGTGAGATGAATCCACACATTATAAAGCTGTTTCAAAGATAGCTTCTTTCTGGTTTTTATTGAGGGCTATTAAGGTTTCCCCATAGGCCTCAATGGGCTCTAAAATATCCCTTTGTAGATTCTCCAAAAGAATGTTTTCTACCTGCTGTCTCAAAAGAAAGGTTTAACTCTGTGAGATGAATCCACATATCAGAAAGCAATTTCACAGAGAAATTCTTTCTAGTTTTATCTGGGGATATTCAGCTTTGTCCCATAAACTTCAATGGGTTCTAAAATGTCCCTTTCAGATTCTCCAAAGAGTGTTTCCAACCTACTGAATCAAAATAAAGGTTTAACTCTGTGTGATGAATCAAAACATTAGAAAGCAGTTTCAAAGATAGCTTCTTTTTTGTTTTTATTCTGGTGATGTTCACTTATTCCTGATAGACCTCAATGGGTACCCATATTTCCCTTCACAGATTCTCCAAAAGGAATGTTTCCAATCTGCTAAATCATAATGAAGTCTAAACTCTGTGGGAGGAACCCACACATCACAAAGCAGTTTCACAGAGAGCGTCATTCTACTTTTTCTCTGTGGATATTCAGCTTTTCTTCATAGGCCTCAATGGACTCCTAAATGCTTCTTCACCAATTCTTCAAAAAGAGTGTTTCCAAACTGATGAATCAAAATAATGTTTTATTTCTGGGAGATGAATCCACACATCACAAAGCAGTTTCACAGATATCTTCCTTCTAGTTTTGATCTGGGGATATTTTATTTTTCTTCAGAGTCCTCAGTGGACCCCAAAATGTCAGTTTGCAGAGTATCAAAAAGAGTGTTTTCAACCTGCTGAATCAAAATAAAGGTTTAACTCTGAGATGAATGCACACATTACAAAGTTGTTTCAAAGGTAGCTTCTTTCTAGTTTATATCTGGAGATATTAGGTTTTTCCACATAGGCCTCAATGGGCTCCCAAATATTTCTTTACGATTTCTCCAAAAAGAGCATTTGCAAACTGATGAATCAGAAGAATGTTTTATCTCTGCGAGATGAATCCATACATCACAAAGCAATTTCTCAAATAGCCTCTGTCTAGTTTCTATCTGGAGATAATCTGTTTTCCTCATTGACCTCAATGTGTTCCAAAATGTATTTTGTGGATTCGTAGATTCTCCAAAAGAGTGTTTCCAACCTGCTGAATCAAAAGAAAGTTTTAACTCTGTGAGATGAATCCACGAATCACAAAGCAGTTTCACAGATAGCTTCTTTCTAGTGTTTATCTGAGCATATTGGATTTTTCCCCATTGGTCTCAAAGGGCTCCCAAATGTCCCTTCACAGATTCTCCAAAGAGAGTGTTTACAATCTGTTGAATCAAAAGAAAGGTTTAACTCTGTGAGATGAATCCAAACATCACAAAGCAGTTTCACAGATAGCTTCTCTCTAGTTTTATCTGGGGATGTTCAATTTTGCCACATATTTTGGGCTCAAAATGTCTTTTCACAGATTATGCACAAAGACTGTCTTCTAC
>NW_016809525.1:0-1790 GCF_001698545.2 Rhinopithecus bieti | reverse complement strand
AATGAGTCCACACTTCACAAAGCAGTTTCACAGATAGCTTCTTTCTAGTTTTTATTTGAGGATATTCCATTTATCCCAATAGGACCATTGGGCTTTCAAATGTCCAATTTTAAATGGCACAAAAAGAGTGTTTCCATCCTGCTGAATCAAGACAAAAGTTTAACTCTGTAACATGAATCCACACATCACAAAGTAGTTTCAAATTAGCTGCTATTTTATATATAAGGATATTCTGTTCTTCCCCAAGGACCTCAATGGCCTCCCAAATGTCTCTTTGCAGATAATACCAAAAAAAAAAGGTTTCCAATCTGCTGAATTAAGAGAGAGCTTTAATTCTTTGAGATGAACCTAAGCATCAAAAATAATTTCACATATAGCTTCTTTCCAGTTTATATCAGGGTATATTCAATTTTGCCTCATAGGTCTCAATAATCTCCCAAATGTCCATTTTCAGAGTCTCCACAAAGAGTGTCTCCAACCCACTGAATCAAAATAAAATGTTTAACCCTGTGAGATGAATCCACACATCACAAAGACTTTGAATTGATAGATTCTTTCTAGTTTTTTTCTGGGATATTGGGTTTTTTCCCATAGGTCTCAATGGGCTTCCAATTGTCCCTTTGCAGATTTTTCAAATTCTCTCAAGTTTTCTTCTGGGGATATTTAGTTTTTCATTTTGGCATCAATGGGGTCCCAAATATTCCTTCACATATTCTTCAAAAAGAGTGTTTCCAACCTGTTACATCAAAAGAAAGTTTTAACTCTGTGAGATGAATCCACACATCACAAAACAGTTTCACAGATAGCTTCTTTCTATCTAGTATTCATCTGGAAATATTCAGTTTTGCTACTAGGCCTCAATGGGCTACAGAATGTCCCTTTGAAGATTTTACAAAAGAGTGTTTCCAGCCTGCTGAGTCAAAAGAAGGATTTAACTCTGTGAGATGAATCTACACATCAGAAAGCAGTTTCACAGATAGCTTCTTTCTAGTTTTTATCTAGGGATGTTCTGTTTTGCCCCATGGACTTCAATGGACCCCAAAATATCCCTTTGCAGATTCTGCAAAAATAATGTTTCCAATCTTTTGAATCAAGAGAAAGGTTTAATTATTTGAGCTGCATCCAGACATCACAAAGCAGTTTCGCAGATCTCTTCTTTCTAGATTTTATCTGGAGATAATCCATTGTATCCATATGCCTAAAAGGGCTCCAATATATGTCTTCACAGATTCTCCACAAAGAATGTGTCCAATCTGTTGAATCAAGAGAAATACTTAACTCTCTGAGAAGAATCCACACATCACAAAGCAGCTTCACAGAGATCTTCTTTCTAGTTTTTATTTTAGGACATTCAGTATTTCCCCATAGTCTTCAGTCGGCTCCCAAATGTCATTTCACAGATTCTGCAGTTAGAGTATTTCCAACCTGCTGAAATAAAATAAAGGTTTAACTCTGGGACTGAGTCCACACATCACAAGGCAGTTTCACAGAGAGTTTCTTTCTAGTTTCTAACTGGGGATATTCAGTATTTCCCCATTGACCTCAAAGGACTCCCAAAAGTCCCTTCAAAGATTATTCAAAAAGAGTTTTTCTAAGCTGCTGCATCAAAAGAATGGTTTAACACCGTGATATGAATCCACACATCACAAAGCAGTTTCACAAATAGTTTCTTTCTAGTTTTTATCTAGGGATATACAGTTTTTCTTCATAGGTCTCAACGGGCTCCCTAATGTCCCTCTTCAGATTATCCATAAAGAGTATTTCCAACCTGCTGAATCAAAAGAAAGACT
>NW_016809524.1:996235-1003516 GCF_001698545.2 Rhinopithecus bieti | reverse complement strand
CTTCTGGTCCCGAGCATTTTGAATAAGGGATACTCAACCTGTAGTCTTTCTTTTAGGGGGGAAAAAAGCCCCACCCACCCCCCCTTTTTTTTGGAGACAGAGTCATGCTGTTGTCGCCTGGGCTGGAGTGCAGTGGTGCAATCTCGGCTCACTGCAACCTCTGCCTCCTGTTTTCCAGCAATTCTCCTGCCTTGGCCTCCCTAGTAGCTGAGATTAAAGACGCCTGCCACCACGATGGGCTAAGTTTTGTATTTTTAGTAGAGACAGGGTTGGCCAACCTGTCTTGAACTCCTAACCTCAGGTGATCCACCCGCCTCAGCCTACCTGCTGGGATTACAGGCATGAACCACCATGCCCAGCCTGTTTTTTTTTTTAAGTTATTTGACATGGCCCTGCTCTTGATTTGTATTTATTGTTTATGGTTTGTGTATTTCTGCTTCCTATTGGACAATACAGAGTTGAAAAACATTATTTTTAATAGAAAGTAATAGGTGTAGGCTGGGCACGGTGGCTCACACCTGTAAACCCAGGACTCTGGAAGGCCAAGTTGGGCTGATAACTTGTGGTCAGGAGTTTGAGACCAGCCTGGCCAACATTGTAAAATCTTGCCTATACTGAAAATAGAAAAATTAGCCAGGGGTGGTAGTGAGCACCTGTAATCCTAGCTACTTGGGAGGCTGAGGCAGGAGAATTGCTTGTACTTAGGAGGTGGAGGTTGCAGTGAGCTGAAATCACACCACCGCACTCCAACCTGGGCGACAGAGCCAGGCTCTGTCTCGAAAGAAAGAAAGAAAGTAATGGATGTAATTAGGGGATAATGTTTTTAGGAGGAAAAAGGTAAAATCTGATGTTTGCACTTGCATGTGCTCCATGTCGTTTGATTGGATTGCCTTGTATAATTCCATAGCTGCTTCCCTTATTACCAGTTACAGCTTATGTTTGAAGTCACAATAAACTTTTCTTCAAACACGAAAGCTTGATTTTTGAGGAATTCACATTATTTACAGATTCAAAGATGTTTATATCCTGTACTCTAGAAATAAGGAGAAAGTGGGTGGGGATGGGCAGTCAGGTGGAATACAGTGTCTTGGCAGTATAAAGGAAAAAGGTGGATGGAAAAGGTGTAGAGTGGCAGGGTGTGCCTTTGTTTCCTCATTGAACAGGGCACCTTGCCATTTGCAATATATGGAAAAATAAGGAAATACATTCTACTCCCCCAAAAAGCACATACAAAGGGCTTTGTTTAGACCAGAGATCAACAAACTATAATCCATGGGCCAAATACAGCCCAGCACCTGTTTTGTGTTTGTTATTTTAAATGTATAATTCACTGATTTTTAGTATATTCACAGAAGTGTGCAACCATCACAACTCCGGCGCCTGTTTTTGTAAAGAAAGTTTTCTTTGGGCTGGGCACGGTGGCTCAAGCCTGTAATCCCAGCACTTTGGGAGGCCGAGGTGGGCAGATCACCTGAGCTCAGGAGTTCAAGACCAGCCTGGCCAACATGGTGAAACCCTATCTTTACTAAAAAAATTGCAAAAGTTAGCAGGGCGTGGTTGTGGGCACCTATAATCCCAGCTACTTGGGAAGCTGAGGCAGGGAGAATTGCTTGAACCCCAGAGGTGGAGGTTGCAGTGAGCCGAGATCACACCATTGCCCTCCAGCCTGGGCAACAGAGCGAGAGACTGACTCAAAAAAGAAAGTTTTCTTGGAACATAGCGACTCTCATTCCTGTGTTTTGTATGTGGCTGGTTTTTTGTTTTGAGAGAGAGAGTCTTACTTTGTTATCTAGGCTGGAGTGCAGTATTATGATCTCGGGTCATTACAACCTCTGCTTCCCAAATTCAAGTGATTCTCCTGCCTCAGCCTCCCGAGTAGCTGGGGTTACAAGTGTACACCACCACGCCCAGCTAATTTTTGTAATTTTAGTAGAGATGGGGTCCCACTGTGTTGCTCAGGCTGGTTTCGAACTCCTGGGCTCAAGTGTTCTGCCCACCTTGGCCTCCCAAAGTGCTAGGATTAGAGATGTGAGCCACAGCACCTGACCTGTGACTGTTTTCTTACTGTCGTGATAGATGAGGAGTTGCTGCGTTGCACAGAGATGCTATATTGCATGCAAAGGCTTTACTGACTTCACAAAAAAGTGTTTGTCCCAGGTTTAGCGTGCTAGATCCCTTCCAATCTGTAATTTTAATTTAAAAATGTCTACCCCTGTTTTGAAGGATAAACTCTGTATGCTTGTGCTTATTTTGGAGAAGCCATAAACTTACTTTGTTTTGTACATGATCAGATGTGGGCGCTATCTCCAACTGTCTTTGCACTTCTGAGTAAGAATCTGATGATTGTGCACAGTGACCTGGCTGTTCACTTCCCTGCCATTCAGTATGCTGTGCTCTACACATTGTATTCTCATTGTACCAGGTATTGTATTTACAAATTTTTCTTAAGAACCCCACAAAACATTTTTTTTAATGTATAGATTTTAAAGATATATGTTGATTTAACTTTGGACATGCTTGCTTTCTTTGATTAAAGATGAAAAGTTAATCTATGCTTTGTCTTTCAGGCATGATCACTTTATCTCTAGTAGCCTCAGTTCTTCCTCTCCTTCTTTGTTTGATGGAGCCGTGATTAGCACTGTAACTACGGCTACAAAGAAACATTTCTCAATTATATTAAATCTTCTGGGAATATTACTTAAGAAAGATAACCTTAACCAGGACACGAGGTAACAGATATTATATAGTATTAACTATTCCTAACTTTATTAATTTGCCTTTATAATTTGAAAATAAGAAATGTGGATTACAAAAAATAAAAAAATGTGGATTACAGAGGTGAGGTAGAGCATTTTCTTTGTTGTCAAACACCTTATAATTTGGTTTTATTAATCTAGGCTTTCTTGTTCTTTCTGAAAAGAAATACATGAACAATCTCAATTCCCCATCCCCAGTGTTTCATAGAAGAATATATATAGATTTTTAATATTCTTTGCTTTTTTTTTTTGAGACAGAGTTTTGCTCACTGCAACCTCTGCCTCCCAGGTTCAAGTGATTCACCTGCCTCAGCCTCCCAAGTAGCCGTGATTACAGGTGCCTGCCACCACACCCAGCTAATTTTTGTATTTTTAGTAGAGACGGGGTTTCACCATGTTGTTGGCCAGGCTGGTCTTGAACTCCTGACCTCAGGTGAGCCACCGCTCCCGGCCTCTTTGCTATTATCATGCTGCGTTGGGAGGTTTTCTTAAAAGGCACACAACAATTTTGACAGTAATTTCTGTAGTTTCATTTTTTATTGTTTGAGATGTTTGAAAAACCAAGAGAAAACCAATGTAAGAAGACTAGACTTTTAAAGTGTTTTTTTGTTGTTTTTTTAAATGTACAATTAACTGTATATTTTGTGTTTCAGGAAACTGTTGATGACTTGGGCTTTGGAAGTAGCTGTTTTAATGAAGAAGTCCGAAACATATGCACCTTTATTCTCTCTTCCGTCTTTCCATAAATTTTGCAAAGGCCTTTTAGCCAACAGTAAGACTGTTTTTTTTTCTGTTTTGTTTATCAGTCCTTAAAAGGGTCTTTGGTAATGGGAGATGGTCATCAATCGAACTCTTTTCCTGACCTGAAGATGTATAATCCTCATTTTAATAACAGATATACAGTCTTGATGTTTTTTCATTCTTAGTATTAGAAAAATGTTTTTGAAGTGATTGTCACATATTTAAGCTTATGTGAATGTTAATCGTTTGCATATACTTTTACATTTTCTCTCAGAAAAGGTTTGTGTGATGACCAGTCAGTTACATTTCGTGGGTTTTGTTGAACGTATCATTTTTCCAAATGTGACAGTCAGTGAGGGTTCTGGACAAGAACGGTGCCTAGTCTATAGTAGGTACTCACTCTTTGTTGAATGAATGAATGGATTCAGATTCTTTTGGCCAGCTGAAAGTAACTGTCTTTTAATGTTTAATAGCTCTCGTTGAAGATGTGAATATCTGTCTGCAGGCATGCAGCAGTCTACATGCTCTGTCCTCTTCCTTGCCAGATGATCTTTTACAGAGGTATGGAATTAAGATCATGTCTTTGGACACTAACCCTATAACCTGGAAATGTTAACGCACCTGCTCTGTCTGTTTCGTTCTTTCATAGATGTGTTGATGTTTGCCGTGTTCAACTAGTGCACAGTGGAACTCGTATTCGACAAGCATTTGGAAAACTGTTGAAATCAATTCCTTTAGATGTTGTCCTAAGGTATAACAGTTGTTTTGGAGTAAGGACATTCTGTTATATTTACAGCCTCTAGTGGTTGTCTACTTTAGGAGAAGACAAATCACTTATTAGAACATTAATGACACATCTTTTATGGCCCTGCTTGTCAGTGATTGAAGTGATGTCAAATAATCCAATTTTGCAAGTCTGCAAGAAACTTAAAAATTTTTAATGAGCTTTATAGGCTCACAATAATGAGTATAGAATAGCTCATATAGTGCCAGAATGTGTTTCTTAGTAGCTCAGATATTTGAAAAACTAAAC
The DNA here is from genome assembly GCF_001698545.2 of Rhinopithecus bieti. Classification (NCBI taxonomy): domain Eukaryota; kingdom Metazoa; phylum Chordata; class Mammalia; order Primates; family Cercopithecidae; genus Rhinopithecus; species Rhinopithecus bieti. Next base: position 998,986 of record NW_016809524.1, on the reverse strand, counting down.
AGTAATCTTTCACTGTTTTTGATCAAGTTGATTTGGGAGCTTTAAGAGCCTAAAATTGATCCTTTTGATGATTGGGTTTTTATGTTCATATGTTTGATATGCCTCCCTCAAATCCTCTTATGATGTCGGCACATTACCTATCTGAGGTGAATCAAAAAGGATCTAAAGTTATAATCACATCTCTGTATCCATTTTAAAGTCTCAGTTTTACTATATTTTACCTCCGGTGAGTTAATAAGTAAATAATCCCCTTACAGTATGTGCTAACCTTTTAAGCTAAAACATTTTGCATAACAACAACTTTATTTTCTGTCTACAGCAATAACAATCACACAGAAATGCAAGAAATTTCTTTAGCATTAAGAAGTCACATGAGTAAAGCACCAAGTAACACATTCCACCCCCAAGATTTCTCTGATGTTATTAGTTTTATTTTGTATGGGAACTCTCATAGAACAGGGTAAGGCATTTCTTTGACTGTTTTATCTGGGAAACATAATTTTAAGATTCCCTTGACTTTACATGCAGTTTTGAAGAGAAAATATGTTTGGGGGTGGCAGAGTATCAAATAACATTCTTCTCATATGGGTTATTTTAGTTTTCATCAGTAGGAAAATTGCTTTGAAGATAGCATCTGTAGATAGAAAAATGGGTTTTGAAATTGAGGAATGAAATGTGGTTAACAGTTAACTGATGTGATGTCATTAACACTTTGGGGAATGGGGTGGGGGTGGAGATATTCTAGAAATGCTTAGTTACATTCAATGAGTTTCATTCCTGACTGGCATGAGCCATTTACCCTAATCATCCTTACACACTGTACCTCGTCCTGTTAATTATAAAAGACCTCAAAATGAGAAGGGGGGATATAATGCTTCTCAATTTCATAGGTTTTGCCTATTTTGGAGTAGGGAAAATTATAGTTTTATTCCCATTTCCCTTGCATTTTTTTTTGCATTATTAAAATGAAGTTGTCATTGTCTTTTAAATATGAAACTGCTTTTCCCAGGAAGGACAATTGGTTAGAAAGACTGTTCTATAGCTGCCAGAGACTGGATAAGCGTGACCAGTCAACAATTCCACGCAGTCTCCTGGAGACAGATGCTGTCCTTTGGCAGTGGGCCATATGGGAAGCTGCACAATTCACTGTTCTTTCTAAGCTGAGAACCCCACTGGGCAGAGCTCAAGACACCTTCCAGACAATTGAAGGTAACTCACTCAAGCTTTGTGATGTGAATATTTTCAAAGCCTTATTAAGAAATAATGGATTTTTAAATCTTTGTTAAAGATTTGAGAATATATGATTTTTTTGAAAAAAAAAAAAAGTAATTTTCAGGTATGTTTGTTAGAGTAAGCTATCATTGAATAATTGCATTGGAAATACTTTTTTTTCCCAAAACTTATGGGAGTCATGTGGAAAAAAATTTTTTTTTCCTAAAGTGAAAAATCTTTCATGTTGGGATTTTTTATTTTTAAATGACGGATAGACAGAGGATACTTGATAAATGTGAATTTGTCATAAAAAATTCACACTTCTTCTAGAAACTTTTAAGATTTTTAAAAATTCAGAATGTTGTCTTTGCTTTCAGGTATCATTCGAAGTCTTGCAGCTCACACGTTAAACCCTGATCAAGATGTTAGTCAGTGGACAACTGCAGACAATGATGAAGGCCATGGTAACAACCAGCTTAGGCTTGTTCTTCTTCTGCAGTATCTGGAAAATCTGGAGAAATTAATGTATAATGCATATGAGGGATGTGCTAATGCATTAACATCACCTCCCAAGGTTGGTTTCTGTGAGACAGTGTTGTTTTATAGCAGTTTAATGGTCACAGCTGGCAGTATGTGCAGAGCTGAAATTACAGTAGACTTATGTATGTGGTTTATATATAGGTGAGACATCCTTACCTATAAATTGAACCAGTCCTGAGCTTTTCTTTCTCTTATCATAAAGGTCATTAGAACTTTTTTCTATACCAATCGCCAAACTTGTCAGGACTGGCTAACACGGATTCGACTCTCCATCATGAGGGTAGGATTGTTGGCAGGCCAGCCTGCAGTGACAGTGAGACATGGCTTTGACTTGCTTACAGAGATGAAAACAACCAATCTATCTCAGGTAAAGTGATGTGTTTGGAATTCATTTTACGTCTGTTAATAAGAAAACATGGTTTAATTCCTTTGCTGTGATTTAATCTATGGGTAAAATAAGTTAAAGCTTGGATTCATTTTCAAAGGTTTTGATCCTGTATTTTGTAAAAGCAACAACTGCCAGAGTTACCTATTTTATTCATGTTGAAACAATGTTAGAATGTTAAAATAATGTTCATGTTTTTGTTCATGTTAAAACAATGTTCATGTTAGAACACGTTAAAACTATATTTCTTATGTGCAAAGTTTAGAACTTTAAAGGTAATTCTAAAAATATGTTTGTGGGAGAAATCTTTTTTTTTTTGGAGACACAGTTTCACTCTGTCGCCCACACTGGAGTGCAGTTGTGTGATCTCGGCTCACTGCAACCTCCGCCTCTTGGGTTCAAGCGATTCTCTTGCCTCAGTCCCTGGGATTACAGGCACCCACCACCATACCCAGCTAAGTTTTGTATTTTAGTACAGACAGGGTTTCACCATATTGGCCAGGCTGATCTCGAACTCCTCCTGACCGCAAGTGGTCCGCGCACCTCGGCCTTCCAAAGTGCTGGGATTACAGACATGAGCCATTGCACCTGGCCAGGAGAAATTTTTTTTTTTT
>NW_016809524.1:990453-996073 GCF_001698545.2 Rhinopithecus bieti | reverse complement strand
CCAGGCTGGAGTGCAGTTGTGCGATCTCGGCTCACTGCAACCTCCGCCTCTTGGGTTCAAGCGACTCTCTTGCCTCAGTCCCTGGGATTACAGGCACCCGCCACCATACCCAGCTAAGTTTTGTATTTTTAGTACAGACAGGGTTTCACCATATTGGCCAGGCTGATCTCGAACTCCTCCTGACCTCAAGTGGTCCGCGCACCTCGACCTTCCAAAGTGCTGGGATTACAGACATGAGCCATTGCACCTGGCCAGGAGAAATTGTTTTGTTTTGTTTTGTTTTTTTTTTTTTTTGAGACGGAGTCTCGCTCTGTCACCCAGGCTGGAGTGCAGTGGCCGGATCTCAGCTCACTGCAAGCTCCGCCTTCCGGGTTCACGCCATTCTCCTGCCTCAGCCTCCTGAGTAGCTGGGACTACAGGCGCCCGCCACCTCGCTCGGCTAGTTTTTTGTATTTTTTAGTAGAGCCGGGGTTTCACCGTGTTAGCCAGGATGGTCTCGATCTTCTGACCTCGTGATCCGCCTGTCTCGGCCTCCCAAAGTGCTGGGATTACAGGCTTGAGCCACTGCGCCCGGCCGAGAAATTGTTTTTATAACGTATGACAAATGCTTGAGTAATTCCTGGCTTGAAAGTGGGTTTATAATAAATAACTGGAATCCAAAAATAACAAAATGTTTAGCAATTCAGGTCATGTCAAGCAGTATTCAAACACATGAAGTTAGTCATTCTTTAATTCCTGTTATTTATATTTAATTTTTGCTTTTTTTTTACTCCATGTGTTATTCCTACAGAGGTCACAGGTTAAATGTTTGAGTAATTTTGGGGTGGGGGTACAAATATCCATGTGCTGCTAAGGTTCTGTTAGTCACCCTTTGTGGCTATTTTATATGTAACATTTTAAAGAATTTTGAGCTAAATAATGTGAAAATTGTGAAAATAATTGTTAAATACATTTGGCTTTAAGCAGGCACAGACTGTGATCAGTTGTAAATTTTATAGGGATTTACGGTTTGATGGTATTGGATGACTTAATTTTTCTGACTGTGTTTTCAGGGGAATGAATTGGAAGTAACCATTATGATGGTGGTAGAAGCACTATGTGAACTTCATTGTCCTGAAGCTATACAGGGAATTGCTGTCTGGTCATCATCTATTGTTGGAAAAAATCTTCTGTGGATTAACTCAGTGGCGCAACAGGCTGAAGGGAGGTAGGTTGGAAGGAAGGAAATGGGTGATAGAATTACTTTATGTTTAAATTCTTTGTATTACTCACTGACATTGTAGCCAAATCGTAAAACAGCTTTGTTTGCTTTCAGCAATTGAAAGTTGCTATAAATCACTTCATCAGGAGGTATCTTCAGTTTGTTCTTTAGTTAGCAATACTTGAGTGCCTTTCTTACTTAAGAATTAGTGGGAAATCACACTGGGAAACAAGACCTGTCAGTTGGTTTATAAATGCTTTTGAACTTGATCCCTAGTTGAGCTCCTTTTGCCTCAGAGTCTGATACAAATTACCCTTTATTGTCAGAGTATTTGCCCATTAGTCCTCTGAACTCTACATTCAGACTCATTGCTTCCTCCAGGTAGAGTAGCTTGTTCTGTGTCCATTTATGTTAGTTTGATGAAATCTTGCAAATTTGGGAAAATAAAATAACTGCTCATACTTCCATATCTTTGTGGTAACTTCTGGTATGTATGCTTTTGTAGTTCCATATTTCTATATCCATATGCTTTTGTAATTCTTTTTTCTTTCGTGTCGTTTTCTCCACTGTTCACCAAAACAGCAGCGTACGTAGGCACATGGTTTTATGATCTCCTTTTCCCATTCAGTACTTAAAAAAATGTTTGCCATGTTAGGCTGGAGGTGGTGGCTCACATCTGTAATCCCAGCGCTTTGGGAGGCCGAGGCGGGCGAATCACCTGAGGTCAGGAGTTTGAGACCAGCCTAACGTGGTGAAACCCCGTCTCTACTAAAAGTACAAAAAAATTAGCGGGGTGTGGTGGCACATGCCTGTAATCCCAGGTACTTGGGAGACTGAGGCAGGAGAATCGGTTGAACCCGGGAGGCGGAGGTTGCAGTGAGCCCAGGTTGTGCCACTGCTCTCCAGCCTGGGCAGCAAGAGTGAAACTCCATCCCAAAACAAAACAAAACAAAACGAAAAATTGCCATGTTAAATATTCTACAATGTTATTTTTAATGAAGATTTGTATTTATGAGTATACCATAATTTAATATTTCTTACTGTTGGACATTAAGGTTGTTTCCGATGTTTTTTTACTAACTTAATGCACCATAGCACTTAAAATCTTTGCTTATATTTCTGATTACTTTCTTGGATTCCACACAAACTGATTTACTAGAAGAAAGACTGTCAAATCATAAGTCTTATGATACATTCTATTGCTAAGTTACTCTACAGAAAAGATGGCTGCAGTTTATATCCTTAATAATAGAGTACCGCTTCCCTTCACCTTTGTGGATACTGACAGTCACTGAGAAGCAAGAATGCTGCCACCACCATCAGTGAAAATAGTTATTGCAGTTTACATTTCTATATTTTTATTAATGACTAATAGTAGAAGTTGCCCCATACAGTGACCTTTTGTGATTTTTTTAAAACATGGATCATGTCTTCATGGCCTCTCAATTTTTCTTGTGTTAATCTGTGAAATTTTATTAAATAGTAAGATTGTTGATGCTATCCAATTTCTTGATTTATAATTTGTTTTTAATGTTTAATGTTGTGTTTCAGCATTATGCATCTAGATCTGTTACTTGTGCATCTTTTCTTGCATTTTATCCTTCTGCAAAGCCTTTCCACACACTGACATCAGTTACTTATCAGTACTTTCCACTAGTTCTTTTATACTGTCTTACATTTTTTTAAAAAAACATTTAACAAATTTTAAATTTACTTTCATAGTTGTGAGGAAGACATCAAACCTCCCCCCACCATAGTCAACTCACTGTTTTAGCTCAATTTATTCTTGCACCGTTTTTGGGGCACAGGGCGGAAACGAGATATGTGTGTTTAAAATAAGACTCCTTTGGGGCTGGGTGCGATGGCTCATGCCTGAACTCCCAGTACTTGGGGAGACTGAGGTGAATGGATCGCTTGAGCCCAGGAGTTTGAGACCACCCTGGCCAACATAGCAAAACCTTATTTTAGCTGGCTGTGGTGGTGGGCACCTATATTCCCAGCTACTTGGGAGGCTGAGGTTGGAGGATTGCATGAGCCTGGGAGGGCAAGGCTGCCGCGAGCCATGATCATGCCACTGCCCTCCAGCCTGGGTGACAGTAAGACTCTGTCTCAAAAAATAAGTAAGTAAAGGCCAGGCGTGGTGACTTATGCCTATAATCCCGGTCGGAAATCACGCTGTGAGGTCAGGAGTTCAAGACCAACCTGGCCAACATGGTGAAACCACCGTCCTCTAACTAAACAATAAAAAAAAATTAGCCTGGCATGGTGGGTGCATGCTGTTAACAATCCCAGCTACGCAGGAGGCTGAGGCAGGAGAATCCTTGTACCCGGGGACGGCCAGAGGGTTGCAGTGAGCTGAGATCGTGCCATTGCACTCCAGCCTGGGCAAGAAGAGCAAAAACTGCGGTCTCAAAAAAAAAAAAAAAAAAAAAAAAAAGTAAGTAAATAAATAAATAAGACTGCTTCAATTTGCTTTTTCAGGTTTGAAAAGGCCTCTGTGGAGTACCAGGAACACCTGTGTGCTATGACAGGTGTTGATTGCTGCATTTCCAGCTTTGACAAATCGGTGCTCACCTTAGCCAATGCTGGGCGTAACAGTGCCAGCCCGAAACATTGTCTGAATGGTGAGCATTCAGTATTTTTAAATAAAGCAAAAGTTACAGGAATATATTTTGTACTGATGATCTTACTTTATGTTTTTGGGTTTCTGTGCTCTTTGAAATATTTCTAATTGAGCTGAATCTCTCTCTTCGTATTTTATAACATACTTTCAGGTGAATCCAGAAAAACTGTGCTGTCCAAACCGACTGACTCTTCCCCTGAGGTTATAAATTATTTAGGAAATAAAGCATGTGAGTGCTACATCTCAGTTGCCGATTGGGCTGCTGTACAGGAATGGCAGAACGCTATCCATGACTTGAAAAAGAGTACCAGTAGCACTTCCCTCAACCTGAAAGCTGACTTCAACTATATAAAGTAAGGCTTTCTTTTTCCAATTATAAAACGAGTTTCCAAAAACTATGATTTTTTCCTGTGGCAAAAAAATATTAAAATTGATCATATGTAGTAATACAAAATGGTTATATTTCTAACTTACTGCCATTATGAAAATGACAACAGGGAACTGATGTCACAGGTGAGGAACGTATTTGTATAATGGGAAAACAGACTGCTGAGATAGTCATTTGGTATTAATTCTCAGAACCTGTCGTTCTAAAACCTTAATACAATTTGAAGATTGTGCCAGAGTGAATATAAAGAAAAATTTATACTGCTTTATAAAGAATCACATTTGATGGCTTTGTTTCTAAATGAGGTCTGAATATATCAAAAACATTTATTCTAATAAGGACAGAGTTTGTGAACATCTGTAAATTAAACTTTCCTCTCATTCCTCTGTGCTTTTATTAATTCTGTAATTCAAAACTGAGCACTCACTCTGTTGCAGACACTTGGCTGGGAAGATAAAGGTCATTAGACTTTGTCTGATACCCGTGCCTTCTACTGCTAAATGGGTTAATGTGTAATTGCTTCATTGAGCATGTACTACGACCCAGGCAGCACATAAAACAGACACAAATTCCAACTTTTTTTTTTTTTTTGAGACGGAGTCTCGCTCTGTGGCCCAGGTTGGAGTGTAGTGGCGCGATCTCAGCTCACTGCAAGCTCCGCCTCCCGGGTTCCCGCCATTCTCCCGCCTCAGCCTCCGAGTAGCTGGGACTACAGGCGCCGCCGCCAGGCCCGGCTAGTTTTTTTTGTATTTTAATAGAGACGGGGTTTCACCGTGTTAGCCAGGATGGTCTCGATCTCCTGACCTTGTGATCCACCCGCCTCGGCCTCCCAAAGTGCTGGGATTACAGGCTTGAGCCACCGCGCCCAGCCACAAATTCCAACTTTTTAAAGCAAAGATTACATAAAGAATATTGATAGAAGGATTAATTGGACCTCACTCACCTTTTCTATGCCATAAGGAAAGCAGTTAGGTAAAGCTGACCTTGGGAGGGAAGTCACAAGGTCAAATCATGCCCATCAGGATGCCCTTTGGGCCCAGACCTAATGTGAGAACTATGGGCTTGGAGTGTTCTGGAAATAGCTGGGAGGCCTATGTGGTTAGGAGCGCCTTAAACAGTAGGATAAAAGGGCAGAGAAATAGTTGGGAACTGAGAAAAGAACTTTGGCTGTTATTCTAGTAAGACTGACAATTTCAGGTGGGATTTGAACGGAGATGAGTTGTGATCTGACTTGGTGGTTCATTCTGCTATGGTGAAAAGACTGGAGGTGGGGGGCAAGTGTGGAAGCATGGAGACCATTAATTTGTGAGGGCAATGGTAGAGGGAAAAGAAACAATGCTATTAACTGGAATAGGAGCACACAGAGAACAAGCCATGTTTTAAGATTTCTTTTTTTTTTTTTTTTTTT
>NW_016809524.1:971058-990410 GCF_001698545.2 Rhinopithecus bieti | reverse complement strand
CGCCACCTCGCCCGGCTAGTTTTTTTGTATTTTTTAGTAGAGACGGGGTTTCACCGTGTTAGCCAGGGTGGTCTCGATCTCCTGACCTCGTGATCCGCCTGTCTCGGCCTCCCAAAGTGCTGGGATTACAGGCTTGAGCCACCGCGCCCAGCATGTTTTAAGATTTCTAAAGAAATGTGCAGATGAGATTGTTGAGTAAGCTGTTAAGAATTGGATTTGGAACTAAGGAGAAAGTCTAAGCTCGAGAGATTTGCAGATCATTAGCACACAGAAAAGGCCCTTTTTCCTTTTCAGTCTCTATACTCTAGAGCCTTTGTAAGCCACCAAACCAGAGAGAAGCCTCTGGAGAATAGTGAGTGAAGAGGAAGGAAGGCTTGGATCAGAATCCTAGTTTAGCATTTTTGTGAAAGGATAGGAGAGGAAGCCATTCAAAAAAACACAGGGACATTGAGGAGGGAAGTGTCCTAGATATAGAACATCTAGATGGGAGTAGTCAGGCTTGTCAGATGCTCTAGGGATTATGAGGAAAAAGAGTATTGTAGAGAGACAGAAGCAGCTCGATTGAATAGTATTGAGTGGTAGAGACGTTTGAAAATGAAAAGCTTGAGTTAAGTTATTTGGTCAGTGAGTTTTTCTTTAAGTCGAGGATGGGAAGCTGTTGCTGGACGGAAATATTAAATGTTTATTTTAAATGTTGGAGAGATTATGTTCTTTTGGTCAAGGGGAAGGAGCCACTGGAAAGCAGAGGTTGAAGAGACAGGAGAAAGAACTGATAGATTAACTGGACCTCACCTTTTCTATGCCTCAAGGAAAGCAGTCAAAGTTGGTGTAGAGAGAATTTGGGCAGTATATGGTAGATTGGGGGTAGGGGTAGAGGAAATTAAAGCCTGTGTTTTTTGTTTGTTTGTTTTTCTGAGGACTCAGTCATTAGCTGAAAGCATAGGGCATTGTAGAGCATAGTGGGGACTTGGGGAACCTGCCACTGCAGAGGACTTTAGGACCTTTTAATGGCAGAAACGATGAATGTGTTGGCATCAGTTCATCATGCCCAGTACGCAAGGCTCCCCCTGAGAAGCTGGTGGTTGTACTGATCTAGGTAGAATCAGGCACAGGATAAGTCCGCTGATGTGCCTTTCCAACACTGGCCTCAGGCTGAGTTATAAGGGAAGTGACACAGTGAGAGGGACAGGCAAAGATGGAAAAGAGAGAGAGAGAGAAACAGTGTCTTCTTCCTGGCTGGAGAGCCCCTATCATGAAAATGGGGACAGGGTGAGGGATCTGAAAGGAACAACAGAGCTGGGAGGATAAGGCCTGTCTTCCTGGCATTGATGCTGCAGGACTACAGGAAAGAATTTCAGAGGTGTCATTATTTTTCATATAAGCAGATGAAAGAGAAGAATTCTTTGAAAAAAAGAGAAGTAGGTGAGAAAGAGAGAGACAGAGTGATGCCAGCAGTGCAAGAAGCCAGGACTGAGATACAAGACTGTGATGCTGGGAGAGCTGCAAGGGCTCATGCTGTGGGTGAGGAGTGAGGCTGCACAGGGAGCTCACTCGCAGCTTGGAGAGAACTGGGTGTCAAAGTTGTCCTGCAGAGGTCTACTATCAGTGTGTTAGGCTCTGAAGAGAACAGGCTGCAACACACGAAAACAGGAAGGAGACACAGGGGCGAGTCAACTCTACTGAAAGCCTGTAGTTGTGACTTTCTGGTTTGCCACTCTAATTTGAGTACTAATTAAATGGTAGTCACATCTTCAACATAAAAACCAAAACAGTGGCATCCTCGTGGAAGGAATTTTGTCAGAAGAATGCTCTGTACTTTGCTGTCTTCCTAGAATTTGTTCTGTTTTGTTTTGTTTTTTTTTTTAATGGTTCCACAGGCTGCGAATACAAGCTAACCGATTTTTAAATTACAGATCATTAAGCAGCTTTGAGTCTGGAAAATTTGTTGAATGTACCGAGCAATTAGAATTGTTACCAGGAGAAAATATCAATCTACTTGCTGGAGGATCAAAAGAAAAAATAGGTATTTGAGAAAATAGTTTTAAAATTATTTTAATGGACAAGTTGCTCAGAATGTTTGGCTTAGTATTATTTTACTGGGAAATCTGGAAGTTATTTTACGTTTTTTGGGGGGCAGAATCCCATGTGAAGCAACAAATTTAGGGCTGCCCTATTTATGTTTGATTTGGGAAATAAAAAGCAGTTAAAATTAAGTCAAATTAAAAAAAAATGGCCACCTTAATACTTTGAGATTTATCTAGCCGTTTTGTTTGACAAAGGACAAAGTAGTGTTTCAGCTAAATATTTTTCTTGGCTTTCATCTTGATGTGGCTCATTAATTAGGTTCTTTATCACAAATGGAACTCTTTATAAAATGTTATTAAAAAGTTGAACGAATATTCTGGATTGAGCAAGATTTGCTAATGCGGGTCTAGATTTGTCCCCTTAAATAGTAGATTGACTTACCGATTTTCTTTTTTTTTGAGACAGAGTCTCGCTCTGTCACCCAGGCTGGAGTGCAGTGGCACGATCTCGGCTCACTGCAACCTCTGCCCTCCAAGTTCAAGCGATTCTCCTGCCTCAGCCTCCTGAGTAGCTGGGATTACAGGTGCCTGCCTCTGTGCCCAGATAATTTTTTGTATTTTTAGTAGAGACGGGGTTTCACCATCTTGGCCAGGCTGGTCTTGAACTCCTGACCTTGTGATCCACCCACCTTGGCCTCCCAAAGTGCTGGGATTACAGGCGTGAGCCACCACGCCCGGCCTCGACTTACTGATTTTTGAGCCTTTGAAGGCAACTGCTTTTTAGGCATCTGAGGTACAGTAATTTTATATGAAGTGATGATTTTTATATAGTTCTCAGTAATGCTTATAGTGTTTAACTGCCTTAAATATTAAAGGAGCTATTCATTGGTGATTATTTTTTAATAATGCCAAATATAAATAAAAATTTATAATAAAAGCACATTAACTTAATGACATTTTATTTAACTTCTGTAGACATGAAGAAACTGCTTCCTAACATGTTAAGTCCAGATCCAAGGGAACTTCAGAAATCCATTGAGGTTCAGTTGTTAAGAAGTTCTGTTTGTTTGGCAACTGCTTTAAACCCGATAGAACAAGATCAGAAGTGGCAGTCTATAACTGAGTAAGTTTACTCTTATGGAGGTAAATGTACATAGTATATATCATGTGATGAACATACATGGGGTGAAAGAGGGCTGGAAGGAGAGTTACTAAGTTACTAAATACTAGCGCTAATAGCTTCATTTTAGTTGTAGAAGTCATATGATACATGAATGCTGCTTGCCAACATAAACTGAGGTTGAAATGAAGTAAAATGTAAAAGTCCCCAAAAGCAAATGTCTTGACTTGCTAATATCATCTTATTATAGAGTAGGCTGCTCCTCTTACTTCCCCCAACTTTGGATGTCAGTTTGATAGCATGTTATCAATTGCTTTATTTTTTGAGTGGTTATGAATTGTAATTTTCATTAATCAACAGTAAATATTTTGTTTCAGAAATGTGGTAAAGTATTTGAAGCAAACATCCCGCATCTCTGTTGGACCTCTGAGACTTTCTACTCTAACAGTTTCGCAGTCTTTGCCAGTTCTAAGTACCTTGCAGCTATATTGCTCATCTGCTTTGGAGAACACAGTTTCTAACAGACTTTCAACAGAGGTCTGTATATTTTTACAAGCACATTCTTATGACTATTAATGGCCATTACTGTAGAACAAAGACCTAATTTTTTGAGTTTTTTGATACAGGATTTGTGGTTGGACAAGCTAGTAAATCCAGAGTCTAACATGCTGTTTTCAGGCAGTCTTTCATTTGGGAAGTACATGGGGCAGATGGAAGAACCTGAGATAATCTCAAGGATGGCAAATTGCTCAATTTTTTTTTTTCTATTTTTGGGGTGGGAGGTGGTGTATGTAAAGACAGTTCCTTTAGGCGGATTACGTAAATTTTGGATTTGCTGCAAACAAAGATCTCTCCTCCTCATCCCAAGTGGGGTAAAGTTCAACCAGAGATGAGGGCTTCCGAACGAATGATGATCTTTGAGAACCTCATTATAAAGCATTAGTTGTAATGTTTTTTTGCAATTTAGCAGTCTGCTTTATAGTAAATGTGCTGTGATTTTTTTTTTGTAATGTGCTTTATTGATAAATTAGACTTAATATTCTGAAGAAAGTTTCCCTTCAGAACAAAAGGCTTTCTCTTACTGTGTGCTTGCCTCTTGTAAGTAGAAGATAAATGATGTAAAGGTGTAGTGTAATAGATAAAACTACTGTAATCAGTCTGAAGTAGCCAAACTATGTTGCAGTCTTGGACTTAAGACTTGCTATGTATCTGCAGACATATCAAGAGCCTGTTTTACGTTAAGTAATTTTGGTTTTTCTCTGGCAGGACTGTCTTATTCCACTCTTCAGTGAAGCTTTACGTTCATGTAAACAGCATGATGTAAGGCCATGGATGCAGGCGTTAAGGTATACTATGTACCAGAATCGGTTGTTGGAGAAAATTAAAGGTAAGTGGCTTTTTTTTTTTTAAGAGAAAATTAAAGGGATGTGTGTGTGTGTGTGTGTGTGTGTGTGTGTGTGTTTAAATTTTGCTTTATTGAGGTATATATTACACATTCTAAGTGTATGGTTTGATGAGTTCTAACGTGTCTTCACTTGTGTGACCACCAATACGATCAAGATACAGAACACCGTCTTACCCCAGAAGGTTCCCTTGTGGTCATCTCTTCATTTGCCTTGTCAGCAGTTACTGATTTGCTTTCTGTCACTATAAATTAGACTTGTCTTTACTAAAGTTTTATGTACGTGAAATCATAACATGTTCTCTTGTGTTTGGCTTCTCTTGCTCAGCATGATATTTTTAAGGTTCACCCATATTGCATGTATCAGGAATACAATCCTTTTTGTTATTGAGTAGTAGTATTTTATATGTATATACCACAGTTTATTTCTCCCTTCATCCTTTGATAGATTTTGGGGTTTTTTCACATTGGGCTATTAAGTATAAACCTGCTCTCAACATTCATGTGCAAGTCTTTGAGTGGACGTATATTTATGTTTCTCTTGAGTGAATGTGCCTTGTTGAGTCACGTGGCTTAACTTGAAAAAATTTTAATCACTGTGGTGCATATGTAGTGATTATTATCTCATAGTGTTATTTACATTTTCTTGATGATTAATGATGTTGAGTGTATTTTCATTTCCATAGTGGCCACTGTGTATTTTAGTTTTCAAATGTTTGTTCAAATTCTTCACCCACTTTTAATGAAGACATAAGACTTATTTTTGTATTCTGAACATAAATTCTTTGCACATAAAATGTACTGTGAATGTTGGGTTTTAAGTACTCCAAATAAATGGCTAGAGAATTGCTATTTGTGTAAATATTTCTATGTCAAAGGGATGCTAACAATTTACTTTATTGCTCTAAAATAGAGAAGTTGCCAGAATGCTGTGGAGTTTTAGTGGAAAACGTGATAGTTGGTGTTACTGAGTAAATTTGAGTGTTAAATGTCAACATAAGCTAACGGCCAAGATAGGACTTGTACTGCAGGGTGGTTACTTGCAGCTGTGACTCAACTGGTCCTTCACTGCCAAACATACCTGGGGTTGGATCGTTGGCCTCATGTTTGCAGATTGAGGAACCTTAAGGGCAAATCACTGAACTTCGGAACTGCTTTCCTTTTCAATTATATGGGGATTACCCCACTTTTGAGATACTTGTAAGGATTATATGAGATGAAGAGATGAGACAAGGTATATAAAAGTCGAAGAGAGCGTGTCATATAGTATGGCTTCACAAGTACCCTCATCTCCTTTCCAGTCCCTTTTTTTTTTTTTTTTTTTTTGAGACAGTCTGACTGTTGCCCAGGCTGGAGTGCAGTGGCACTATCTTGGCTCATTGCAACCTCCTCCTCCCAGGTTTAAGTGATTCTCAAGCCTCAGCCTCCTGAGTAGCTGGGATTACAGGCATGAGCCACTGTGCCCAGCCAGTCCTTTTTTTATATCACATAAGTTTTTAAATTGAGAAGAAAAGTCAGTAACCATCAGTTGTATTCAGAGAAAGAACTCCATTCCTCTTCTTTTTTATTTGTTTATTCAGCAAATATTGATCAAATGTGCTTTGTACCAGGTACTGCTCTATGTTGGGATATAATGGTGATCAAGGAGATTGTAGATTCTGGCAGGGAAAAAGGACATCAATCACAGCGACCCAACATAGCGAGACCCTGTCTCTAATCGAAGAGTTTTAAAAAGCACCTGGCTGTGGGCCAGGTGCAGTGGCTAACGCCTGTAATCCCAGCACTTTGAGAGGCCGAGGCAGGTGGATCATGGGGTCAGGAGATCCAGACCAACCTGGGTAACTCAGTGAAACCCCATCTCTACTAAAAATACAAAAAAATTTGCCGGGCATGGGGGTGGGCACCTGTAGTCCCAGCTACTCAGGAGGCTGAGGCAGGAGAATGGCGTGAACCCAGGAGGTGGATCTTGCAGTGAACCAAGATCGTGCCACTGCACTCCAGCCTGGGCGACAGAGCGAGACTCCATCTCAAAAAAAAAAATTCACCCGGGTATGGTGGCATGTGCCTGTAGTCCCAGCTGCTTAGGAGGCTGAGAGGGAACAGATTGCATGAGCCTGGGAAATGAAGGCTGCAGCAAGCTATGATTATGTCACTACACTCCAGCCTGGGTGACAGAGTGACACCCTGTCTCAAAAAAACAAACAAAAAAACCCACAACAAGGAATAGCAAATAATGAGTGCACCTGATTTAATCCTAGGAATCAGAAAAAGACTTGTGGGGAAGTAACATTTAAGCCGAGAGTTAAGGAAGATAAAGATGAGGAAGAAGGCAGGCTGACTTGGTTAGAAAAAGCATGTGCGCAGGCCAGAGAAAATAATGATTCTTAGATGACTCAGTTCACCTAAGAGAGAGTAGGGAGAGACAGAGCACTAGATGAGTTTGGGATTGGAAATGAATGCTGGAAGGCATCAGTAACAAGCCAAATTCGGGAGTTTGGAATTGTCAGAATGGCAGTGAGAAGTCATCAGAGGCTTTTAAGCAGGGAAGTTAAATGTTCAGATTTACCCTTTGTGTAATGTCACTTCAGTTGCAAGTTGGAAAATGGATTAGAAGAGTGTAAGAATGGGGGCAAAGGGACCTAAGTTAGGCTGAAGTCTCTGCTAAAGAGGGTAACTAGGGTGGCAGTAGGGGAAGGAAAAAGCAAATGGGCTATGAGGGTTGAAAGTAAAGTCTGTGATGGTGGCCAAGTACTTTCACAGGCAGCCGGCTGATCCTGTGCCCTTCCTTGAGAAGGGGAAAATGGACAAAGGGAGTAAAAGATTTGGAGGGTGGTAGAAAATGAACTCCATTTGGCATCACTGACAATAGTGGAAGCCCTCTTGAAATAAATAGAGTGTAGGTGACCAGTTGGCAGGTGGTATTCAGATGTCAGGTCTGGGTGAAGATTGAACGGTTGTCAGCGTTTCTGTGGTAATTGAAGACACAGGAAAAGATGATGATGTCCAGGGAGAGTGTGCAGTGGGAAGAGTAGAGAGCCTAGAACTGAGTCCAGGGAGCACCAGTGTTTAATAGATGAGTGATGGAAGAGAGAGACTGAGGATTCTTCAGCAAGGTAGAAAGAAAACCAAGAGAATGGTTGTAGGGCAGAGGGTACTTACAGAAGTGTGGGGGGATGATTTAGCCTTCCCTGCTTCCTTGCTCTTCCTACCCGTTGGCCCAGGTTTTTTGCCAAAGATTCAGAAACTAAAAAGAAATCTCTTGAAATGAATGACTTGACTTGACTTCATTGTACACATTTAATTTAGCAAAACCTGTTCATTGTATCTCAAGCACTATGCTAGCTGCTAGGGATTTGAGGATGAGTTATCTTTGTTTCGGGAGGTGGTATGGAAGAGGGATAGTTGGGGAATAATTTTTTGGCCATGTTTCCATGCAGTCTGGTTTAGACAAATCAGGGTCTAATAAAACGTTTTCTTCTCCTCAGAACAAACAGTCCCAATTAGAAGCCATCTTATGGAATTAGGTCTAACAGCAGCAAAATTTGCTAGAAAACGAGGGAATGTGTCCCTTGCAACAAGACTGCTGGCACAGTGCAGTGAAGTTCAGCTGGGAAAGACCACCACTGCACAAGATTTAGTCCAACATTTTAAAAAACTATCAACCCAAGGTCAAGTGGATGAAAAATGGGGGCCCGAACTTGATATTGAGAAAACAAAATTGCTATATACAGCAGGTTAGTAAAATTAATTATGGTTAATACATGAGTATAATAAAAATCATGTATATGAATGTTACTGTGTATGTATGTTATAAGGTAGTAATAGGAAAGTTGATTATTTCCATCTGTTGAAGAATATTTGCATCCTGAATAATAAGTTGCTTGTTACTGACTTACCTTTATAATTCTGTGGTTTTAAAAGAATTTTGTTGCAATGTATTACAGTAAGAAATACTTCCAGAGATCACTGATCACTGATTTTACATGTTTTTTTAACTTTACTATTTTGGGCCAGGTGCTCATGCCTACAATCTGAGCACTTTGGGAGGCCAAGATGGGAGGATTGTTTGAGCCTAGGAGTTTGACACCAGCTTGGGCAACAGAGTGAAACCTCAGCTATACTGAAATTCAAAGAAATTAGCAGGGTGTGGTGGAACATGCCTGTAGTTCTAACTCCTTGAGGGGCTGAGGTAGGAAAATTGCTTGAGCCTGGGAAGTTGAGGCTATAGTGAGCCCTGATTGTGCTGGGCATAGTGGCTCATGCCTGCAGTCTCAGCACTTTGGGAGGCTGAGGCAATAGGATTGCTTGAGCCCGGGAGTTTAAAACCATCCTGGGCAACATGGTGAGGTCCTGTCTCTATTTTTTTAAGTTGATTATTTTACACTGAAATAATGTCAGTCATTTGCATTTTTGTTTGTTTTCTAACCCAAGTGCCTCCCTCCATCATTTGCTTTTAAAGTTTCTAAGTTCTGACTTTGTGGTTTTCTGTAGGCCAGTCAACGCATGCAATGGAAATGTTGAGTTCTTGTGCCATATCTTTCTGCAAGTCTGCGAAAGCTGAATATGCAGTTGCTAAGTCAATTCTGACACTGGCTAAATGGATCCAGGCAGAATGGAAAGAGATTTCAGGACAGCTGAAACAGGTTTACAGAGCTCAGCACCAACAGAACTTCACAGGTCTTTCTACTTTGTCTAAAAACATACTCACTTTAATAGAACTGCCATCTGTTAATACGATGGAAGAAGAGTATCCTCGGATCGAGAGTGAATCTACAGGTAGCGTTTCTTTGTTAGCTTTAGAATATTAATTTTAGAAGCTATTTTTTTTTCTGTTTTAAAGTTTATAATGTTATGCTGGCTATAATTTTCCATAAAAAGTGTAACTGTGGAAATTGAGTTTATTTTATTGTTGGGAAATAACTAAAACATATTTAGGATCGAATGCCATTTTGGAAGTCACTGAACTCTGCCCCAGGCTGTTTGCTTTTATGGACTTAGATGTTTTGCTGACAATAAAATCATGCCCCTCATATCAAAAAATTTCACCTCACAATAGAAAGAGCAACAAAGGTTTAAAATAGTTACTTGTGTTCGTATTGATTGGTGGAACACAGAAACTATAGAAAGATTCAAGTTTCCCATTCTGATGCTAGTGCTAGTAACAGAAAGATACCTTACAGATAGGGTAGTTGAGTCTTTCCATGTTTGAGTGCCTGTTGTGGAAGGCACCATTCCCCTGTTTTTAAAATTTGAGAGAAAATTTGGGAGATGATTTTCGTTGCTGAAACATGAGAGTATACCTTAGTTTTGTTGTTCTGAAGTCTGAGAGTTTAGTTACTTACATTGGTGTTAATAATTTTGATAGGGTCTTGATATTCGTAAAGGATTTGTCTTGTCATCATTATAAATCTTCGTCTTGGCAAATGCACCATAGCAGGCAGTGTCTTCACCTCTAACAAGGGAATAAAGATGTTTGCCTCATGAGTCTGTATGAATGAAATGGTATACTCATCACCTATTTATTATTTTTGCCAGAATGATTAAAGTGAATCTGATCATGAGGAAATAGCCAGTCAGATTCATAATGCAAGACGTTCTACAGCACAGCTGACACCTGACTGTTTACAGTGTTCAGTGTCATGAAAGACGTTGATGTCTTCCACAGGAGATAATTTAATCTTACTTGGGAAGCTAATGAATTCATTTCAACATACCAACCTTTTAGACAACAGAATTCATATTTGTGCCTTACCAAGTTTTGTACAGTAATATTATGGAACTTTTGATTGTTTGCAGATAAAAACCTAAAATGCTAATGGGAGTGTCATTAGGAATTTATGAATGTTACATTGTTGAGTTCTTTTATTATAATTATTTTTTGTCCATTATGGCAGTGCATATTGGAGTTGGAGAACCTGACTTCATTTTGGGACAGTTGTATCACCTATCTTCAGTACAGGCACCTGAAGTAGCCAAATCTTGGGCAGCGTTGGCCAGCTGGGCTTACAGGTGGGGCAGAAAGGTGGTTGACAATGCCAGGTATGTTTAAATGTGTAGTTTATGCATTGCATAAATAGATATTTAAATGTCTGCTGATATGGTAAAGTTTTGGTAGCTAAAATACTGATGACTTGTTCATTTTTATAGTCAGGGAGAAGGTGTTCGTCTGTTGCCTAGAGAAAAATCTGAAGTTCAGAATCTGCTTCCAGACACTATAACTGAGGAAGAGAAAGAGAGAATATATGGTATTCTTGGACAGGCTGTATGTCGGCCAGCAGGGATTCAGGCAAGGAAAACATGGTGCTTGGGGCAAGACTGCTACTCCAAATCATTGATTTTGAGAAAATTGATCATATATATTTGATAAATGAATGGGGCTTACCAGTTGTTGTTGTAAATAAACACTTCTGCGTTTTAAGATGAAAATGAGTTTTATTTTTCTAAGAAGAATATACTTCTTTTGAGAAAATAAGGCATTTCCTTAGAGTCCTGTTAAAAGTAGGTGAAGTTGGCCTGGCATGGTGGCTCACACCTGTAATCCCAGCACTTTGGGAGGCCGAAGTGGTTGGATCACTTGAGGTCAGGAGTTTGAGACCAGCCGGCCATGGCAAAATCCCATCTCTACTGAAAATACAAAAATTAGCAGGGTGTGGTGGTACATGCCTGTAATCCCAGCTACTCGGGAGGCTGAGGCAGGAGAACCACTTGAAGGTTGCAGTGAGATCGCACCACTGCACCCCAGCCTAGGTGACAGAGTGAGACTGTCTCAAAAGAAAAAATTAATAAGTGAAGTTCATTGTAGGTAAATTAAATTTCTTTTTAAATTACTCTTATCAGAAATTGTAGTTCTTAACCCTTGGTTATGAGCTTTTAAAATATGCCAGTGCATGAAACTTAACCCCATTTATTCTGAGTGAGACGTGTGTGTGCATGTGTGTATGTGTGTGTTTAAACTTACTAAGTGATGCTAATGTGCAGCCAGTGTTGAAAATGGACTAGATGATCTTAGAATTCACACTCTCTCCCTTCAGAGTTCCATCAATTCTCGAATGCCAAAGCAATATGTTATTTAGTTGCAGTCCTCAAAGGCATGGATTTTATTTGCCAAGCTAAGCTATATCGATCAGTTCTTGCTGTAAACAGCAGCGTATCTAAGTCTCTGCCTAAGCTGGTGTCTGATACATGCACAGTACTCTGAAGAGAATGAGGTTTAGTATATGTATTCTGTGTACATTCAGCTTCAAACTTTTGAGCTGATTGTGCTTATTAATTTTTTGCAGCATAGGCTGGGCACGGTGGCTCACACCTGTAATTCCAGCACTTTGAGAGGCCGAGGCAGGCAGATCACCTGAGGTCAGGAGTTTGAGACCAGCCTGGCCAACATGGTGAAACCCTGTCTCTACTAAAAACACGAAAAAGCAGCAGGGTGTGGTAGTGGGCGCCTGTAATCCAAGCTACTCAGGAGGCTGAGGCATGAGAATCGCTTGAACCTGGGAGGCTGGGAGGCAGAGAGGTTGCAGTGAGCCGTGATCGTGCCATTGCACTCCAGCCTGGATGACAGAATGAGACTTTGTCACAAGGAAAAAAAAATTTCTGCAGGCAGAATACTGTATTGTAACTTGGAAGCCTTTAAAGTACAGTGAAACCCCAGAAAAGTCTAATCTTTGCTAAATGCTTGTATTCTTCTTCATTGGCTTCATATTAGTAAATGTATCATGAAGAGAAGCATACTGACATTGACTTAGTTTATATAACACTAAATTTGGGATAATTTTATATATGAGAAGAATGTTTTTATGATAGTCAAATTGCATACCTTTTTCCTTTTCAATTTGTATTTAAAATAGAATGTTGTGCACAATTTCTTTTCAGGATGAAGATATAACCCTTCAGATAACAGAGAGTGAAGATAATGAAGAAGATGACATGGTTGATGTTATCTGGCGTCAGTTGATATCAAGCTGCCCATGGCTTTCAGAACTTGATGAAAGTGCAACTGAAGGAGTTATTAAAGTGTGGAGGAAAGTTGTAGATAGAATATTCAGCCTATACAAACTCTCTTGCAGTGCATACTTTACTTTCCTTAAACTCAACGCTGGTCAAGTATGTAGCACAGTGTTCTAAGAAAATTAATTTGGAAACTTATTAAACAAAAATAGTGTTCTGAGTTATTTTCTTTTTTATTCCCCTCATCTTTCACTGTTAGATTCCTTTAGATGAGGATGACCCTCGGCTGCATTTAAGTCACAGAGCGGAACAGAGCACTGATGACGTGATCGTGATGGCCACATTGCGCCTGCTACGGTTGCTTGTGAAGCACGCTGGTGAGCTTCGGCAGTATCTGGAGCACGGCTTGGAGACAACACCCACCGCACCGTGGAGAGGTGACACCTGCATAAAATGTTTCTGGAAAAATTGTTTCTCATTAGGATATATAAGATTTTAAAAAGTGGTTTCCTTATGTTTATTATTTGAATGTGTAAAAGAACAGCCAGATTAAGTTCCTAGGACACCCTGCACTGCTTGTTACATCGCTAGGACTTTACCTCCCACCTTTCCAGGAAATGGGAAGCTGAAAGGCAGGAGCTTTTTATATACAAAATGAATTGTGGAGAGGATGGTGAATAATTTTCAAAAGGTTTTATATACCCTCTGTAAAATTTGTCTGTGTCTGCCTTGTTTGTAGGCTTTCACGGAAGATACATTTCTCCACAACATTTTTGAGTTGCCCTGGACTTTGATTACAGCTCTGTATCTAAGCCAACCTTAACCAGACTTGCAAATCAAGAACTGTTGTGTGTGGTTCTTTATTATCACAGGGAGAAATCTGAACTCTTAAAATTTGTACTAATGCTGACACACATCAGGTTTTTTTTTTTGTTTTTTGTTCTTTGTTTTTTTTTTTTTTTGAGACGGAGTCTCGCTCTGTCGCCCGGGCTGGAGTGCAGTGGCCGGATCTCAGCTCACTGCAAGCTCCGCCTCCCGGGTTCACGCCATTCTCCTGCCTCAGCCTCCGGAGTAGCTGGGACTACAGGCGCCCGCCACCTTGCCCAGCTAGTTTTTTGTATTTTTTAGTAGAGACGGGGTTTCACCGTGTTAGCCAGGATGGCCTCGATCTCCTGACCTCGTGATCCGCCCTTCTCGGCCTCCCAAAGTGCTGGGATTACAGGCTTGAGCCACTGTGCCCGGCCACACATCAGGTTTTATCTGTTTGATCTACGATGCTGATAGTTTCTTCATGGTTTTAAATAACTTTAAAACGTCTTTCTCTCTTCTTATCCTGAAGGAATTATTCCGCAACTTTTCTCACGCTTAAACCACCCTGAAGTGTATGTGCGCCAAAGTATTTGTAACCTTCTCTGCCGCGTGGCTCAAGATTCCCCACATCTCATATTGTATCCTGCAATAGTGGGTACCATATCGCTTAGTAGTGAATCCCAGGCTTCAGGTATGGAATATTCAAATATTGCTACTTTTAAGTATAAGTTATTGTGCCAGTAATTTTAGTTAGGTCAAAGTTTTTAAGCCTTATGTTCCAGAGTCGTTGGAGTTTGTAGGCTTTTTTTTTTTTTCTTTTTTCTTTTTTGAAATGGAGTCTCACTCTGTTGCCCAGGCTGGAGTGCAGTGGTGCCATCTCAGCTCACTGCAATCTCTGCTTCCCAGGTTTAAGCAGTTCTCTGCCTCAGCTTCCTGAGTAGTTGGGATTACGTGCACGTGCCACCACACCTGGCTAATTTTTGTACTTTTAATAGAGTAGGGGTTTCACCATCTTGGCCAGGCTGGTCTTGAACTCCTGACCTGGTGATCCACTTACCTCGGCCTCCCAAAGTGATGGGATTACAGACATGAGCCGCTGCGCCTGGCTGTAGGTTTTTTAATAGTAATAATTAGCATTTATTGAAGGAGTAACTACTATGTATCTGACACCAGGACATGTGCTTTACACATTACCTGTAGCCTTGACAGTAATCCACCAAGACGTAGAGAAATGGAGTAACTCTGCCAGGCTCATTGAGCCGTTACTGGTAGATAAGAATTGTACCAAAGTTTTGGCCAGGTGCGGTGGCTCACACCTGTAATACCAGCACTTTGGGAGGCCGAGGAGGGTGGATCACTTGAGGCCAGGAGTTTGAGACCAGATCAGCCTGGACAACATGGTGAAACCCTGTTTCTATTAAAAAAATACAAAAAATTAGCTGGGTGTGGTAGCAGACACCTATAGTCCCAGCTATTCAGGAGGCTGAGACACACGAATCACTTGAACCCAGGAGACAGGTTGCAATGAGCCGAGATTGTGCCAGTGTACTCCAACCTCAGCAACAGAGCTAGACCCTGTTTCCAAAGAAAAAAAAAAAAAGAGAAAGGATTATACCAAGTTTTGAACTCCAGCTTGAAGAATACATTATTTTTTAAACACTTACTATCTTTCTCCTTTGTATCTTCCATTAGCTTGTAGTATTAATAAGTATGAAAGCTCAACCTATAAAAAGGCAGAATATCCACAATCTTTAATCAGTTCAATGCATGGAAGGCAAATCAGTGCAATGAGTGCTCTTGAGTCAAATAGATTATGAGTGTTTTCCCTAACTCAGCATATGCAGATGGGAGAAATGTTCAAAGTATTCCTTGTTCTCCTATTTCATTACAGGAAATAAATTTTCCACTGCAATTCCAACTTTACTTGGCAATATTCAAGGAGAAGAATTGCTGGTTTCTGAATGTGAGGGAGGAAGTCCTCCTGCATCTCAGGATAGCAATAAGGATGAACCTAAAAGTGGATTAAATGAAGACCAAGCCATGATGCAGGATTGTTACAGCAAAATTGTAGATAAGCTGTCCTCTGCAAATCCAACCATGGTGTTACAGGTACAAAGAAACTCACATGTTGTAGAATAATTTTTCATAGAATAATCAAAGTTGCTTTTGCCAATCTGTATTGACAATCACTAGTCAGGGTTCTCTAATTGTATAATGAGCACAAATTGCACACACTTAACTTATGAAATCCAGTGTTTGAAGAGCTGTGCTGTGGGTAGGCTTGTAGATGAGCTGTTTGGGTGTTCCGTGTATGCAGGTTCAGATGCTCGTTGCTGAACTGCGCAGGGTCACTGTGCTCTGGGATGAGCTCTGGCTAGGAGTTCTGCTGCAACAACACATGTATGTCCTGAGACGAATTCAGCAGCTCGAAGATGAGGTCAAGAGAGTCCAGAACAACAACACCTTACGCAAGTATGTTTCCATACACTTGTCCTGAGATAGTGAAGCCGCCTCTTTTTTTAATGTGTCAAAGTATAACATAAAATTTACTATTTTAATCATTTTTAAGTGTACAATTCAGTGGCATTAAATACATTCACAATATTGTACAACCATCACCACGGTCCATTTCCAGAATTTATTCATTATCTTAAACAAGAAGCTCTGTAGTCATTAAAGATTATCTCTTCATTTCCCCCTCACCTCAGTTCCTGGCCACTTCTATTCTACTTGTCATCTCTATGAATTTGCCTATTTTAGCTACTTCATAGAAGTAGAAACATACAGTATCCATCCTTTCGTGTTTGGCTTTTTATACTTAGAATAATGGCCTGAAGGTTTATTATGTTGTAACATGTGATAGAATTTCATTTTTTTTTATGGCTGGATAATATTGTATGGATACACCACGTTTTGTCCATCCTTATGTTTATGGACAGCTGGGTTGCTTCTCCATTTTAGCTCTGTGAGCAATGCTGCTATGAACATTGGTATACAAGTATCTGAGTCCCCGCTTTCTATTATTTTATATGAATTTCGTGTATATTTTGTGGATGATCCAGTGGATTTGCTGAATTGTATGGCAATTCTACTTCTAACTTACTGAGGCGCCAACACACTTTTCCACAGTGGCTGCACCATTTTACAGTCCTCCTAGCCATGCATGAGGGCTTCTTTTCTTTTCTTTTTTTGACAATACTTCTTTTCTTTTCTTGGCAACACTTCTTTTCTTTTTTTTGACAATAGCTGTAGTGATGGATGCGAAGTGGTATCTCATTGTGGTTTTGATTTGCATTTTCCTAATGACTAGTGATGTTTAGCATCCTTTCATGTGTTTATTGGCCATTTGCATATCTTTGGAGAAATGTCATTACAAATCCTTTGCCCATTTTTTAATTGGGTTTTTTTTTTATTGTTGAATTGTAGGAGTTCTCTATGTATTCTGGCTACTAACTAACCCTTATCAGATCCATGATTTGCAAATATTTGCAGCTATTCTGTGGGTTGTCTCTTCATTCTCTCCATAGTGTATAGCATTTTTTGATTTACAAAAGTTTTAATTTTGGTGTAGCTCAATTTAATTTATCTGTTCTTTTGATGCCATATCCAAGGAATCATTGCCAAATCTGGTGTCATGAAACCTTTCCCTTATGTTTTCTAAGAGTTTTGTAGTTTTAGCTTTTACGTTTAGGTCTTTGATCCATTTTGAGTTACTGCTTCATTCTTTTGCATGTTGATATTGCATTTTCCCTGCATCATTTAATTCGTTGAAAAGAGGAGCTGCCTCTTTTATGAGCTGCATTTTTTAAAAAAACAAAAAACAGTTATTGGTCGGGTGCGGTGACTCATGCCTGTAATTCTGGCACTTTGGGAGGCCGAGGCAGGCGGATCACGAGGTCAGGAGATCTAGACCATCCTGGCCAACATGGTGAAACTCCGTCTCTACTAAAATACAAAAAATTAGCTGGGCGTGGTGGCACGCGCGTGTGTAGTCCCAGCTACTCAGGAGGCTGAGGCAGAGGAATTGCTTGAACCCGGGCGGTGGAGGTTGTAGTGAGCCAAGATTGCACCACTCCATTCCAGCCTGGCAACAAAGCAAAACCCTGTCTCAAAAAACAAAATTCTTTGTTAGTAATTTACTTTGTGAATATGTTATTGCTTTATTTAGATTTATTCCTTGGTACTGTTTACTTAACAGTTGATATATTTAAATTGTTCCATGTTTGTGTAAAACTTTAATGTACACATTTAAGTTTTTGAATAAACATGTCTTCTTGGTCAGAGAAGAGAAAATTGCAATCATGCGGGAGAAGCACACAGCTTTGATGAAGCCCATCGTATTTGCTTTGGAGCACGTGAGGAGTATCACAGCGGCTCCTGCAGAAACACCTCATGAAAAATGGTTTCAGGATAACTATGGTGATGCCATTGAAAATGCCCTGGAAAAACTGAAGACACCATCGAACCCTGCAAAGCCTGGGAGCAGCTGGATTCCATTTAAAGAGGTAGAGAATAATCCCAAGCATGCTACTGAAATGGCACATCACAGTTCCCATAAGATACGAAATTTAAATAAGTGGACTCCTTACTTGGAATGTAAGAGATTTCATAAGCCTGTAGAAGGCAGCCTGTGGCCAGTTGCTTATAAGCAATATAGAAGTAAGTGTTTCTGTTTAAGAATTTGGAAATCAGTGGGCAAAGGGGGATGGATGGCAAAGGTGCCCAATCTTTCATGTGTGGAAGGCTCACACCAGTGAACAACAGATGAAGAAATTAGCCAAGGAAGGGGCTGTGACCCTGAGCTAAATACTGGTTGCCTACTTTATTTGCCTCATAAAATATAAGAAATTTAACCCTGTGCCTATGTAGTTTTTCATGAGAAGAGCATTCAGTATTTCTAATAGATAAAATAGTCACCTATAACAACATAAATTTTTATAAGTAGTTGTTCTGGAATCAGTTCCACATATGCTGCATGGAACATATTTGAGAATCCTTATCTTTTATGTTTTGGTTTTCTTAATTCTATATTCTCTTAGGTCTTTATCTTTTCTAGCAAATAACACCATTAGTTGGGGGAGCTTATTACTTTGTAGCTGCAGCTGTTCCTTCTCCCTCCCTCTTTTCTCTGTGTCTTACCTTTATTGCTCCTAACTGATTTCCTTACTGAACTTGAGCAATGAGAAAGCTATTAAAAGATGTAGAAACAAAAAGTACAGCCAACTTTAGCAAATGCAAGGTGCTAAATTCAGAGCAAATAGCTAGAAGTACAAGAAAGAAAACTAACATGAAGGATGAAGTTTATTATGTGTTCTTGCCAAAACTCGAGTTTCCTTGTGTGTGTGTAGGTGGTTGGGGGGGGGGGGGTTGCTTGTTTTTTTGAGATGGAGTCTCACTCTGTTGCCCAGGCTGGAGTGCAGTGGCACAATCTTGGCTCCCTGCAACCTCTGCCTCCTGGGTTTAAGTGATTCTCCTGCCTCAGCCTCCCGTGTAGCTGGGATTACAGGCATGCACTACCACGCTTGGCTAATTTTTATACTTTTGGTAGAGATGGAGTTTCACCATGTTGGCCAGGCTAGTCTCGAACTCCTGGTCTCAAGTGATCCACCCTCCTCGGCCTCCCAAATTGCTGGGATTACAGGTGTGAGCCACCACTCCTGGCCTGCGTCTTCTTGTGTTCTAAGACCAGTTTCTTGTTTCTTTGTTTCTCTTTCAGTAAATCAAGTTAGAAAATCAGAAGAGGATATAGGAGGAAACCCTGTAAACCCTGTGTGTGCGTGCACGTGTGTGTGTGTGTATGTGTGTATAATAAATCACAGAAAAATTTTAAATGATTTTGTACATTTTAAAGAATAATTTTAAAAATTAAGAATACCTGTGTCTTTTAGATATAGTACAGCTCAAAAAAAAGGAATTATCTAAAGAAATTAAACTTTATAGAAGTCCTACTTCTCTCCCTAATTATATGTCCCCACCCACAACCAGTTTTCTGAGTTTTAATTAATCCCTATCTACTTTTTAAAAAATAGTTTTGTTTATAGATGCATTT
>NW_016809524.1:929588-970544 GCF_001698545.2 Rhinopithecus bieti | reverse complement strand
CACCATGTTAGCCAGGATGGTCTCAATCTCCTGACCCCGTGATCCGCCCGTCTCGGCCTCCCAAAGTGCTGGGATTACAGGCTTGAGCCGCCGCGCCCGGCCTATAGATGCATTTCTAAATGACATTGTTTAGTGTCTGCCCGTTTTTGAACTTCTACGAATGAGATCGTATTGTATGTACATGTCTACATTTTTTACTACCATATTGGATTGCTATTAAGTTTTAAAATAATTCAGCGATTTTTTTGTGTGTGTTTGTGTAGCTAAACAATGATCTGTTATATGAAAATACCACAGTTTATTCTTTTGTCATTGAGCACTTGGGATGTTTCCAATTGGTTTTTTTCTTTTTATTTTTTTTTATTTTTTCTTTTTATTTTTTTCTTTTTATGAACAGAGCTTGCTAAAGATTGCTTTACGTTTTTTCACATGGAAGCGGAGTCCAGAATTTGTTAATTTGGGTGCATATTATTGAGTTTGTTGCATGTAACAACACACCTGTACATACAGTTCGTTCCCTGTGATTATTAGAAAGTATTATGGGGCTTTTCTGCAAACCTCAAATGGTCAGACCTAAATGGTTACTTCTCTTTTAAAAATGTTCTTTCTTGTCTTTGCCTTTTCTTCAGTTTTGTTAAGTTTCTTAGAAATTCACCAGATTTTCCTCTCCTGCAGTTTGATAAGAGTATATTGAGCCTCATTTTTTCTTGTAATTTAATGTTACTAACTTTGCAGATGACTTTTTAAAGATTTGTCTACCTGACAGCTGACTGCTAGCTGTACCTATTGCAAGGACTGGATTGTTTTGGTGTTGCGCATACATAGCTCAACACTGGGGAATTATTAATAGTTTGCTAAAAGCCCCAAATTGGGTGATGACCACAGCAGCGTTTTCCTTCTGTTTCCTATGATTTCACTGCTTGTTTGGACAGAGGAAAAGAAAGAGTCTTAACAAAGTAAGAATCCTATAGTACACATCAGCCACCGGTGTTAACCCATCCAGGATTGCCTAGATCCCAGCACTGAGTTAAATATAGAAATTACAACAACAGATAGTTGTATGGATTTTAAAATTTACTTTTGTTGTTGTTTTTGAGATAGGGTCTGCCTCTGTCACTCAGGCTGGAGTGCAGTGGCATAATCTCGGGTCTCTGCAACCTCTGCCTCCTGGGCTCAAGTGATCCTCTTCTCCTGCCCTAGCTTCCCAAGTATCTGGGACTACAGGCACGAGCCACTGTGCCTGACTAATTTTTGTATTCTTTGTGGAGACAGGGTTTTTCCATGTTGCCCAGGCTGGTCTTGAACCCCTGAACTCAAGTGATCTGCCTACCTCAGCCTCCCAAAGTTCTGGGATTACAGGCATGAGCTGCCACCCCTGGCCTAAAATTTACTTTTATGCCAGATTGAATGTGGAAGAAAATAAGTGTTCTAATCTAATGTAAATTTGTTTCTCCCATCTTATGAATATAGATAATGCTAAGTTTGCAACAGAGAGCACAGAAACGTGCAAGTTACATCTTGCGTCTTGAAGAAATCAGTCCATGGTTGGCTGCCATGACTAACACTGAAATTGCTCTTCCTGGGGAAGTCTCAGCCAGAGACACTGTCACAATCCATAGTGTGGGCGGAACCATCACAATCTTACCGACTAAAACCAAGCCAAAGAAACTTCTCTTTCTTGGATCAGACGGGAAGAGCTATCCTTATCTTTTCAAAGGTAGGATTTAAGACTTAGTCCATTTTTCAGAAGAGTATTAGTTTTACTAATGCTTTGTGTGAGTGTGGGTGTATATGGTAGGAGATTATTTCAGGCGAATTTCTGTATGTTATTATTAGCCTGCAGTGCCGTATGTCTTATGTGCTTTTGAAGGGTAGTGGTTGGATGCTGTGCAGAAAGATTTTCCGCCCCCACTTTGTGTATGAACTTGTACAAGCAGGACAAGTGAGGTATAGCTAATAATGCTAATATCTACTGCCAATATCTTGTCCCAAAATAGAATTATTTAATGCTCTCAGTGTGCCTCATGGACTGTCTTTTTTTTTTTTTTGAGACGGAGTCTCGCTCTATCGCCCAGGCTGGAGTGCAGTGGCCGGATCTCGGCTCACTGCAAGCTCCGCCCCTGGGTTCACGCCATTCTCCTGCCTCAGCCTCCCGAGTAGCTGGGACTACAGGTGCCCGCCACCTCGCCCGGCTAGTTTTTTGTATTTTTTTAGTAGAGACGGGGTTTCACCGTGTTAGCCAGGATGGTCTCGATCTCCTGACCTCATGATCCACCCGTCTCGGCCTCCCAAAGTGCTGGGATTACAGGCTTGAGCCACTGCACCCGGCCGGACTGTCAGTTTTTGACTGCCATTGCTAGTTGAAAAAGAGGAGTGGTATGCTCCCAACCCTGTTTAATCACCTATCCTAGCTATTTTAATTTTGTTTTCATAGGACTGGAGGATTTACATCTGGATGAGAGAATAATGCAATTCCTATCTATTGTGAATACCATGTTTGCTACAATTAATCGCCAAGAAACACCCCGGTTCCATGCTCGACACTACTCTGTAACACCACTAGGAACAAGATCGGGACTAATCCAGTGGGTAGATGGAGCCACACCCTTATTTGGTCTTTACAAACGATGGCAACAACGGGAAGCTGCCTTACAAGCACAAAAGGTTGATTAAATCATCAACGCAGTGTATTAGTCTATTCTCTGTTATTGTGTGAAATGCTTCTAGGCTTACTAGACCATTTTTGCATGTTTATAAGCGGTTAAAGAAGGAAAAGACTTGAGGTCCCTAGGAAAGTATTTTTGAGGTACTTTTTTTTGAGACGCAGTCTTGCTCTGTTGCCCAGGCTGGAGTGCAGTGGTGTGGTTTTGGGTCACTGCAACCTGTGCCTCCCAGGTTCAAGCAATTCTCCTGCCACAGGCTCCCAAGTAGCTGGAACTATGGGGGGTGCACAACCACAACTGGGTAATTTTTGTATTTTTAGTAGAGATGGAATTTTGCCATGTTGTCCAGGTTGGTCTTGAACTCCTGGCCTCAAGTGATTCACCTGCCTCGGCCTCCCAAAATGCTGGGATTACAGGCATGAGCCACCGCCTCTGGCCTTGAGGTACCTTTTATAAAAATAAAATTGTTTGCTTTTTTGTTTTGTTTTGTTGTTTAAAGGGACAGGGTCTTTGTTGTCCAGGCTAGAATGCAGTGGTATGATCATAGCTCATTGCCGCCTTGAACTCCTGGACTTAAGTATTCCTCCCACCTCAGCCTCCTTAAGTGCAGGGATTATAGGCATGAGCCACCACACCCAGCCAAAAATAGTTGTATAAGAGGCAAAAATGATGGCATTGGGTTTATCTTAACTTGAGACAGATTTGGAGAAGGGGAATGTGTGGTTGTTCATGAGTCAGTAACTTGATAATTTACAGCTTAGTGTTTTTATTGGATTTACCATTCTTTTAAATTAAATTTGTAAATAATTGCTTTAAAACCCAGGTTCTTTTATATTTGTAAATAAGAAGCAACTTTAAATTTGAAATTAATCACCATGGCATCCTGTTTTGTATCTGTGAATTTTCTGCTTTGATTTAGACTAGAAGTTTAATTTAGAATATATTTTAGCCATGTATCTAAGTGCTTAATATATGCTAGGAACAGTACTAAGCTCTTAGGATACTGAGATAAATTTTATACAGTCTTATCTTCAGGATCCCACATCTAGCTAAAGAAAATCCTTCTTATTAGGGTAGGTAGGGGAAAAGAGCAAGAGTTTGAAAGGAGTCAGGTTTTAAACCTAGGCACAGGAGACTGCGGAACTGTTATTGAAGGATAATTTCGAAATAGTAATTAGAGAAGGGTTATCTAAATTCTCATGTAATGTGTTTTTGAATTTCTGTTGTTAATTTTATATTACTGATAAAGTCATGTGAAGAATGAAGTATGTGCATAAATTATGAACTATAATTGTAAAACTGAATTCTGTATTATAAAGAAGAAAGTAACTTGAGTGTTTAGTTTCGAATTGAACCTCAAGAAAATTAAACAGTAGACCGATTTTTCAATAAAGTGAATGGGCCTAATTAAAAGGTGTATATTATAAGAAAGGTCCGTAGTCCAGAAGAATTAGCTCTTTTGTATTAATACATGAAATTTAGCTGAGTAATGAGAGAATGCTACTGAAAATCATTTTAAAATTCTGCTTTACATATAAAAGGCACTCTTTTCCTTATATAAAATTGATCTTTTCTTTTTTTAAAAAATTGTTTTTTCTTAAGGCCCAAGATTCCTACCAAACTCCTCAGAATCCTGGAATTGTACCCCGTCCTAGTGAACTTTATTACAGTAAAATTGGCCCTGCTTTGAAAACAGTTGGGCTTAGCCTGGATGTATCCCGTCGGGATTGGCCTCTTCATGTAATGAAGGCTGTATTGGAAGAGTTAATGGAGGCCACACCCCCAAATCTCCTTGCCAAAGAGCTCTGGTCATCTTGCACAACGCCTGATGAATGGTGGAGAGTTACACAGGTATGTGCTTTGTTTTAGACTATACTCAGTAGTATTTCTTTTGCCTGCTACCTTCTTACCTATCTTGTTTGTCCTCCTTCCCTTTCTTCCTCTGTCCCTCCAGACTTGGTAGTTTCAGACCTATATTTGAGTTTAATATTACAGTTACAAAGGCATGAACATGACTGTGTCCTAGGGCAGGATGGGGAAAGAGTTATGGATGAAATGAAAAGGAGATCCTAAGTGAATTAACACAGGAACAGAAAACCGAATACCGCATGTTCTCACTTATAAATGGGAGTTAAACATTGAACACACATGGACACAAAGAAGGGAACAACATACACTGGGGCCTATTTGAGGGTGGAGGGCAGTAGGAAGGTGAGGGAGGAAAAAATACCTGTTGGGTCACTACCTGGGTGACAGAATAATGTGTACACCAAACCCCAGTGACATGCAGTTTACCCACATAAAGACCTACACATGTCCCTCTAAACCTAAAATAAAAAGTTGGAAGGAAAAAAAATTTTTTTAATCAATATTTAAATTTAAAAAAAGAGGCTGGGCATGGTGGCTCACATCTGTAATCCCATCACTTTTGGAGGCCGAGATGGGTGGATCACCTGAGGTCAAGAGTTCGAGACCTGCCTGCCCAACATGGCGAAAGCCTGTTTCAACTAAAAATACACACACACAAAATAAATTAGCCAGGCATGGTGGCGGGTGCCTGTAATCCCAGCTACTCGGGAGGCTGAGGCAGGAGAATCACTTGAACCCAGGAGGTGGAGGTTGCAGTGAGCCGAGATTGCACCGCTGCACTTCAGCCTGGGCGGCAAGAGTGAAACTCTGTCTTTTAATAAAAAAAAAAAGAATAAAAAATTGAGAAAGGGACAAACTAGGAAGGCTGAAGGAAAGCTTTTTTTTTTTTTTTGCTTTTTTGTTTTTTTTGTTTTTTTGTTTTTTTTGGAGACAGAGTGTCACTCTGTCGCCCAGGCTGGAGTGCAGTGGCCGGATCTCAGCTCACTGCAAGCTCCGCCTCCTGGGTTCACACCATTCTCCTGTCTCAGCCTCCCGAGTAGCTGGGACTACAGGCGCCCGCCACCTCGCCCGGCTAGTTTTTTGTATTTTTTTAGTAGAGACGGGGTTTCACCGTGTTAGCCAGGATGGTCTCGATCTCCTGACCTCATGATCCGCCTGTCTCGGCCTCCCAAAGTGCTGGGATTACAGGCTTGAGCCACCGCGCCCGGCCTGTGTTTTTTTTTTTAAATCCAGCATCCTGATAGCTGATTAGGACCAATCAGGTCTACAGTGTTGTATGCCTGCATGACCACATGCAGCAGCCTTGAGGAATGCTTTTTATTTGCTGATTTATTTTAAAATAAGGAGTAGGTTTATGGTGCTTTGTAAATTTTATAGTATCACGTCCATGTTGGAGGGGAATTTCTTAATGATGTTTCACTTGCTGCCCCCATTTCCTTTCCTTTAGTCTTATGCAAGATCTACTGCAGTCATGTCTATGGTTGGATACATAATTGGCCTTGGAGACAGACATCTGGATAACGTTCTCATAGATATGACGACTGGAGAAGTTGTTCACATAGATTACAATGTTTGCTTTGAAAAAGGTAAAATAAAAGTAAACTTTACATTTATGAGGGCCAAATGTTTTTTGGTGAAAGGGCAAAAATATAATGATTTGTCTTTTCAAGGTAAAAGCCTTAGAGTTCCTGAGAAAGTACCTTTTCGAATGACACAAAACATTGAAACAGCACTGGGTGTAACTGGAGTAGAAGGTGTATTTAGGCTTTCATGTGAGCAGGTATGCTGTTTTCTCTTCTCCCTTTTAGTGTACTTGTTAAATAAGCAAAACCTGTGGAATAAAAAACACACTTTAGTGATGAAACTTGTGGCAGACCTTGTTTTAAAAACTCTCCTGAAAACAGGTTTTACACATTATGCGGCGTGGCAGAGAAACCCTGCTGACGCTGCTGGAGGCCTTTGTGTATGACCCTCTGGTGGACTGGACGGCAGGAGGCGAGGCCGGGTTTGCTGGTGCTGTCTATGGTGGAGGCGGCCAGCAGGCCGAGAGCAAGCAGAGCAAGAGAGAGATGGAGCGAGAGATCACCCGCAGCCTGTTTTCTTCCAGAGTAGCTGAGATTAAGGTGAAGCCCAGTGACAGAATAAGTCCTTGTCTTCTTTTTATTAATAGAGTAAACATGCTCATCAAAATGTTGAGTCAAATTGTTTCTCTAATTTTTTGGCAAGACTAATGTATAATATTGAAATGGCAGTTGAATGTGGCAATTTGATGTTATCTTTTTATTAGGTAATTCTTCCACACAAACATGCACAGTTACATTCCACACTCCTAAGAGGTGGGTTCATGATTTGAAAAAATTATATTTCTTAATTATTGAAATGATGTTTACCAGTGATGACTGTAAATGTTCTTTAATTAGATAGCTTCCCTTCCCCATCTCGTAGCCAGGGATGCCAATCTTGTTCTGGGTGACACTGGCAACTGTTAATACATGGTATTATGAGACTGAGCCTGTCAGTTTACGCCTGTGTAAACTTGAACACGTTAGTTGTCTTTGTACAGTGGAGGCAATGCATCAGCCCTTTGGGGTTTTGTAGAGATTTGTTCTTCTGACGCTGTCATGTCTCACTATAGGCCCTGTAAGAATCTTCCTCATTGTAATATCTTTTTACAGGTGAACTGGTTTAAGAATAGAGATGAGATGCTGATTGTGCTTCCCAAGTTGGACAGTAGCTTAGATGAATACCTAAGCTTGCAGGAGCAACTGACAGATGTGGAAAAACTGCAGGGCAAACTACTGGAGGAAATAGAGTTTCTAGAAGGAGCTGAAGGGGTGGATCATCCTTCTCACACTCTGCAACACAGGTTTAAAACAGTGTTGAATTCTTCTAAATATGTGCCATTAATTAGAATTTTCATATTTATATAAACGTTATCAATAGGGATTAGAATTACCGTAACAACTCACGTAAATGATAAAAGCTGTCTCAGTGACTGCAACTTCAAAGTGTTAGTAAACAAAAATTCACTGAAATTTTCCGCTTTGATTTTATTTAACTTAACTGTTGGAATGACTAATTATGGGAGATAGGTGGGTGTAGTGGTTAGAACACAAAACTTGGAATCAGAAAATCTGGGTTTTGGTTTTCTTATTACCATTATTGTATCTGAGTCCTTACTCATTTGTACAATGGCAGCTACTTCATCTACCTCACTGAGTTAAGTATTAAATAGGATGGTTAACTGAAAGAATCTTATACACAGCAGGTGCTCAGTAAAGGGTAGTTGAATATGAAAGTGTTAAGCATTGCATGAGGCTCTCAGATTACAAAGATCTGTCAAGCATCAGTTTCTAACCTTCAGGGAACCCAAAACTTGGCAGATGTGGTAGTTTTAATTAAAATGTCATGAGCATAGTTGAGAGAATCACAGGGTCAGGAAAAACAGAGAAGTAAGGGACATTTGAAGGGGGCCCTCAAGATGGACAAGGAGCATACTGGACAGTGCATGTGCGAGCACATTCCAGGGTAGGAAAGTATGTGGAAGAAAACATCAATACATCTTTTGATTTTGTTTGTGTCCCCCTGATTAGGTATTCTGAACACACCCAACTACAGACTCAGCAAAGAGCTGTTCAGGAAGCAATCCAGGTGAAGCTGAATGAGTTTGAACAATGGATAACACATTATCAGGCTGCATTCAATAATTTAGAAGCAACACAGCTTGCAAGCTTGCTTCAAGAGATAAGCACACAAATGGACCTTGGTATGGGTTGACTTATTATAGATTCACATGTGAAACTATGAGATTTATAGTCATGTTTTTGTGTGGGGTCCTGGTTGGTGCTTGCTTTTAGTGACAGCTGACTTGACACTGTTTTACTGTGATTAATATTGTCTTTTACCAAAAGGTCCTCCAAGTTACGTGCCAGCAACAGCCTTTCTGCAGAATGCTGGCCAGGCCCACTTGATTAGCCAGTGCGAGCAGCTGGAGGGGGAGGTTGGTGCTCTCCTGCAGCAGAGGCGCTCTGTGCTCCGTGGCTGTCTGGAACAACTGCATCACTATGCAACCGTGGCTCTGCAGTATCCAAAGGCCATATTTCAGAAGCATCGAATTGAACAGTGGAAGACCTGGATGGAAGAGCTCATCTGTAACACCACAGTAGAGCGTTGTCAAGAGCTCTACAGGAAGTAAGTTGATAGTGCTTAATTTTCTTTCTTTCTTTTTTTTCTTGAGACGGAGTCTCATTCTGTCACCCAGGCTGGAGTGTAGTGGCACGATCTTGGCTCACTGCAACCTCCGTCTCCCAGGTTCAAGCGATTCCTGCCTCAGCCTCCCAAGTAGCTGGGACTACACCACCACCACGCCCGGCTAATTTTTGTCTTTTTAGTACAGATGGGGTTTCACTGAATTGTCCAGGCTGGTCTTGAACTCCTGACCACGTGATCTGCCTGCTTGGGCCTCCCAAAGTTCTGGGATTACAGGTGTGAGCCACTGTGCCCAGCCAGTTTTATTTCTTATTGGGAGTGGAAGCAAAGTTGTATTCTTCAGCCTCGACCTCCCTGGGCTCAGGTGATCCTCCCACTTCAGCCTCCCAAGTAGCTGGGACCATGGGCGTCTGTCACCATGCCTGAAAAATTTTTATATTTTTTTGT
This sequence comes from Rhinopithecus bieti, assembly GCF_001698545.2. Lineage (NCBI taxonomy): Eukaryota > Metazoa > Chordata > Mammalia > Primates > Cercopithecidae > Rhinopithecus > Rhinopithecus bieti. The sequence continues at coordinate 961,356 of NW_016809524.1, read as the reverse complement.
AGAGATGGAGTTTCGCCATGTTGCCCAGGCTGGTCTCGAACTCCTGAGCTCTAGCGATCCTCCTGCCTTAGCCTCCCAAAGTGCTAGGATTACAGGGGTATGAGCCATAGTGCCTGGACTCAAATGTTGATTCTGTCACAGTCATCAACAAGTCCTCTTAGGAAATTGCTTAAGCATCTGTAAAATGTAAATAATGATTTCTACTTTTCAAGGTGTGTTTGAGGATTAAATACAATATTCTTTTGTATGTTGGGGGTGGTTGTGTTATAAACAAGCACCTCTTTCTTATGTTTATAGATATGAAATGCAGTATGCTCCCCAGCCACCCCCAACAGTGTGTCAGTTCATCACTGCCACTGAAATGACCCTGCAGCGGTATGCAGCAGACATCAACAGCAGACTTATTAGACAAGTGGAACGCTTAAAACAGGAAGCTGTCACTGTGCCAGTTTGTGAAGATCAGTTGAAAGAAATTGAACGTTGCATTAAAGTTTTCCTTCATGAGAATGGAGAAGAAGGATCTTTGAGTCTAGCAAGTGTTATTATTTCTGCCCTTTGTACCCTTACAAGGTGAGTTAGCCAACTTCATATTGGACCATTTCCTGTGTCTTATTTTTAATCCCAAACCTAAAATGTTCTTTTGCTTTCCTTAGTCTTGCCCAGTGTTATAGCTGCTTGCTTGCTTTTCAGATTTTAGTTATCTTGGTTGTTTTTTTTTTTTTGAGACCGGGTCTCACTCTTGACGCCGAGGCTGGAGTGCAGTGACACGATCTTGGCTCACTGCAACCTCAGCCTCCTGCATAGCTGGGACTACAGGTGTGTGCCACCTGTATTTTTTTGGTAGAGATGGGATTTTGCCATGTTGGTCAGGCTGGTCTCAAACTCCTGACCTGAAGTCATCTACCCACCTCATCCTCCCAAAATGTTGGAATTACAGGCATGGCCTTGACCCGGCCAATTACCTTGTTTTGTGTATACATTTAAGTTTCACTGTACAGATATTTATCTCTTGTAGGCGTAACCTGATGATGGAGGGTGCAGCGTCAAGTGCTGGAGAACAGCTGGTTGATCTGACTTCTCGGGATGGAGCCTGGTTCTTGGAGGAACTCTGCAGCATGAGCGGAAACGTCACCTGCTTGGTTCAGTTACTGAAGCAGTGCCACCTGGTGCCACAGGACTTAGACATCCCGAACCCCATGGAAGCGTCTGAGACAGTTCACTTAGCCAATGGAGTGTATACCTCACTTCAGGTGAGCACTTTTATTTTAAATATTAGTTTGTTTTAGATACTGAATATTGTCTTTCTCATCTTTTTAATCCAGGAAAACAATTTGACTTCCACTTTTGTTGCTCAGCCAGTCATTTAAAGGAAAGATAATTGTGAGGTTTGTAGCTGTAACTTGGTTACAGTTGCTCTTTGTTTTTTTGAATTTTTATAGCGACTTTATTTGTAGTAGTCAAAAACTAGAATCAAAAGTTCATCAATAAGCAATTGGACAAATAAAATATGGTACGTCCCACATAATGGAATACTTCTTAGCAATTAAAGTGAATGACCCCATGATACATACAGCCACATGTATGACTCTCAGAATAATTACGCTGAGTAAAGAAAGCTAGACATTTCTACCCCTATAAATGGAGAGTGTATAATAGGATAAAAAGCAGATCAGTGTTTACCTGGAAATGGAGGAGGTGGTATGGAGAAGTATGAGTGAGAGAGATTAAGAAGAGTCAGGAGGAAACTTGTAGGGTAATCGGTATGCTGATTTTCTTGATTGTGGTGACAGTTTCATGAGTGTATGCAAGTACCAAAGTATACCAAATTATATGTTTTAAACGTGCAGTTTATTATGTGCAAATTATACCTTGATAGGACTTTTTTTGAAGGGAAATAGAAGCCGCTTATAACCAAACCAAAAAGAGAATAACAATACTAATATCACTATCGGAAACATGATTCCTAAAAATTAGTAACATTGTATAACAGACTTTAGGGTAGTTCTTTTGTTCTTAAGGTACATCATCCTAGGAATGTTTAATTATATAACTTTTAAAGTCATTTGAAATAGTTCCTGAAAATTTCACATGACTACAAAACAATTTAAAAGAAAATTTTAAAAGTAGAAATAAAAGTAAACAAAAGATGCACTTACATGAATGAGTTGATGGCATAGTTACATACGTTTGCTCTTAATATATGGCTCTAAGTCTCCAAATAGGTAACTTAGCTAAACTCAGAAAACATTAAAATTTTTTTTCTCGTATATTTATAGGAATTGAATTCAAATTTCCGGCAAATCATATTTCCAGAAGCACTTCGATGTTTGATGAAAGGGGAATACACGTTAGAAAGTATGCTGCATGAACTGGACGGTCTTATTGAGCAGACCACCGATGGCGTTCCCTTGCAGACTCTAGTGGAATCTCTTCAGGCCTACTTAAGAAATGCAGCTATGGGACTGGAAGAAGAAACACATGCTCATTACATCGATGTTGCCAGGCAAGTGAATGCTGGCTGTGCCGTTTCCTCGTAAAAGAGATGGGACAGCCAGAGAAAGGGATTCTGAGCTCTTTGTCGCCCGGGCTGGAGTGCAGTGGCCGGATCTCAGCTCACTGCAAGCTCCGCCTCCCGGGTTTACGCCATTCTCCTGCCTCAGCCTCCCGAGTAGCTGGGACTACAGGCGCCCGCCACCTCGCCCGACTAGTTTTTTGTATTTTTTAGTAGAGACGGGGTTTCACCGTGTTAGCCAGGATGGTCTTGATCTCCTGACCTCGTGATCCGCCCGTCTCGGCCTCCCAAAGTGCTGGGATTACAGGCTTGAGCCACCGCGCCCGGCCCTGAGCTCTTTACTATAAGTTTACTTTTAGTTTTTAGAGCAGGTATAATTACTTATAAATGCTCATACACGCATCTTTTTAAAACTTTTTTATTTTGAAATAATTATACATCACAAGAAGTTGCTTTAAAAAAAGTGCAGGCAGGTATTGTGCATGCTTCATCCTTCAATGTTAGTATCTATAGCAACACTATGAAACCGACAATGATATAGTCCACACCGCTTACTCAGATTTCACTAGTTAAATATGCACTCACTTGTGTGTGTGCGTGTGTGCAAGCGTATAGTTCAGTCACATACATACATATATCCTTTTAGTGCTTGTGGTTACATACATGTACATACACAGTTGAACATGATATTTTTTAAGCCATCTTGTACAACCCGTGGAGGCACCTGAGACAGTTTATTTAGCTAACAGAGTATACACCTCATTTCAGGTGAATACTTTTAAATTAGTTTAAATATTATAAGTTTGTTTTAGCTAATTGAATATAGTATTTTTCGTCTCAGTCCAGAAAAGCAGTCTGACTTCGGAATCTGTAGAGTTTGGGCAGTTCCTCCAGACATGCATTGTACTCAGAGCTAAGCCCTAAGCTCCTTTGTCCCTAGTGATTCAGGGCCTCTTTTCTTTGGCATTCCAATGTCTAATTCACAAAAGAAGTATAATTGAGAGAGCGGAAATGAATTGTAGCACCGTTTCCTCCCATGGGAAATTTCAAAGATACAAGAGTAGAGAGAATAGATTTCTAATGAACCCCATGTCACCACCTTTGGTAATTATCTGCACTGGGTTAGTCTGGTTTAAATTTACTATCCTAGTTATTTTGAAGCAAGTATTTTTTCATTCTTAAATATTAATAATGCAAGAAGTATATATATGTATGTGTGTGTGTGTGTGTGTGTGTGTGTATATATATATATATATATATAAAATCTTATTTTTCTTGACTGTGGTGTCATTATTTCACGAAAAAAGTAGCAATAATTCCTTAATGTTAATTATCCTGCATTCAGAAATTTCCTTTTTCTCATGTTTCTTTGGAGTGGTTATATTCATAGAATAAGAAATATGTATATATATATTCATATACATATGTATATATATATATTTTGAGATGGAGTCTCGCTGTGTCGCTAGGCTGGAGTGCAATGGTGCGATCTCAGCTCACTTGCAGCCTCCACCTCCCGGGTTTAAGAGATTCTCCTGTCTCAGCCTCCTGAGTAGCTGGGACTGTAGGTGTACGCCACCTTGCCCAGCTAGAAAAAGTATAATCATTAATAGCATAAACAAATATTAGCTAAGTAGCGATTTAGATTATTTATAGAACAGCTTTATCATATAATTTTAGCAGTATTTAAAAGTTAAATGCTAGATCTTTACATCTTTGTTTTGCATTGAATTTCAGACTTCCTTTTCTTTCTCTTAATATCCTATCTGGATTCGCCTTATCCTCTTACAGAGGAATATTTACCTAAATGTGTACTTTGGGTAACAAACTTCGTGCCTGGATCTATGGCAGCCTGTCTGTGCCTTGTTTCAGAGAAGCTTTTTTTGGGTAATCTCAAGGAAAATCTCATACCATCTTACAGAAATTTTTCCATTACAAATTTATCTGGCAGCTTAACATTTTAATTCTCTTAAAATTCTTATATAGTTCCAGCCATTTGGAATGATTTAATGTGTGTGTGTGGTGTGTGTGTGGTGTTGGTGTGTGTGTGTCAAGAAATATGTGTGTGTGTGTGGTGTGTGTGTGTGTGTGTGTGTGTGTAAGAAATAGTGCCCGGATACTTAAGCACTATATAAGTCTTAATGGTAATGTGAGGGGTGAATTTCTGAAGACCTTACATTCAAAATGTCCATAAAAACCAAGCATACCCAAAACAGCAAGTATAGTTTATTGTATCGTATCTTACAGTAGTATTGTGAACATACCTGACAATTTACTAGGTCCGCCACCTTTAGAATGGTGTGATTTCTGACGTTTTCAATATGGGATTTTACATTATTTCATATTTTGTGTGTAAAAGTGAGACTAATCACTCAAGTTTGCATAAAATTTAATCACATAACAGTTGTTAATAATGAATTGGAATCATTGAAATCCTATTGTGGTTGACATGAAATACCATTTTACCATCATAACACTCCTGTTTTTTTGAGATGGAGTTTCGCTCTTGTTGCCCAGACTGGAGTGTAATGGTGCGATCTTGGCTCACAGCAACCTCCACCTCCTAGGTTGAAGTGATTCTCCTGCCTCAGCCTCCCAAGTAGCTGGGATTACAGGTGCCCACCACCACACCCAGCTAATTTTTTTGTATTTTTAGTAGAGACGGGATTTCTCCATGTTAGCCAGGCTGGTCTCGAACTCCTGATCTCAGGTGTTCCGGCCACCTAGGCCTCCCAAAGTGCTGGGATTACAGGCGTGAGCCACTGCACCCGGCCTAATAACACTTCTTCTTAATGCCAGAAGGCTTTCTAGAGTTTGCATGCAGCTGTGAGATGTACTGACTTTTTATGTTCCTACCAAAGGCATTACTTTTCAGCGAAGGTTTTAACTCCCTTTGTTTTCCTGTAGACTACTACATGCTCAGTATGGTGAATTAATCCAACCAAGAAATGGTTCAGTTGAAGAAACACCCAAAATGTCAGCTGGCCAGATGCTTTTGGTAGCATTCGATGGCATGTTTGCTCAAGTTGAAACTGCTTTCAGCTTATTAGTTGAAAAGGTAAATGTGGACTTGGATTTAAAAATAATGCAAGTGCCATAAAGTAGTTGTTCAGTTGTGTGAAGAGTGGAGAAATGAACTTTGTTTTCTTTCATTTACATAGTTGAACAAGATGGAAATTCCTATAGCTTGGCGAAAGATTGACATCATAAGGGAAGCCAGGAGTACTCAAGTTAATTTTTTTGATGATGATAATCACCGGCAGGTGCTAGAAGAGATTTTCTTTCTAAAAAGACTACAGACGATTAAGGAGTTCTTCAGGCTCTGTGGTACCTTTTCTAAAACATTGTCAGGTAATATTCTAACTGTAAACATGCTAGCTTTAGCTATGTAGCACTATGGAAGGGGGCAGGGTAGAGTAGGCTTAATTTAATTATACATTCATGACACCTTAAGTACTATAAATAAATGACATATTACCTGATTTTTTTCATGAAATACTTTATAGGAAATTTTTCCTTTTTGTAGGATCAAGTTCACTTGAAGATCAGAATACTGTGAATGGGCCTGTACAGATTGTCAATGTGAAAACCCTTTTTAGAAACTCTTGTTTCAGTGAAGACCAAATGGCCAAACCTATCAAGGCATTCACAGCTGACTTTGTGAGGCAGCTTTTGATAGGACTACCCAACCAAGCCCTCGGACTCACACTGTGCAGTTTTATCAGTGCTCTGGGTGTAGACATCATTGCTCAAGTAGAGGCAAAGGACTTTGGTGCCGAAAGCAAAGTTTCTGTTGATGATCTCTGTAAGAAAGCGGTGGAACATAACATCCAGATTGGGAAATTCTCTCAGTTGGTTATGAACAGGGCAACCGTGTTAGCAAGTTCTTATGACACTGCCTGGAAGAAGCATGACTTGGTGCGAAGGCTGGAAACCAGTATTTCTTCTTGTAAGACAAGCCTGCAGCGAGTTCAGCTGCATATTGCCATGTTTCAGGTAAGTGTTTTTCATTATAATGTGTTTTTCCTCAAGGTAGGAAACTTGAAAACGGGGAAATTAATATAAAACAATACACAGAAAATTTTTTAAAACTTCCTGAACTTACGCCAACCCAGTGCAAACACACCATTGCATTTTGGCAGTTTCTTCCCAATGATGCTTTGTTTCTCTTCTGTATAGTTGAGATCATTTATCCTTTATGGTTTGTGTCCTTAGAATTTCTTTCCATCAGGGCTGTGTGATAAGCATGATCTGTATTAAATATTGCTTTTTTTTTTTTGAGGCATAGTTTTGCTCTTGTTGCCCAGACCGGAGTGCAATGGTGCGATTTTGGCTCATCGCAGCCTCCACCTCCTGGGTTCAAGCAATGCTCCCGCCTCAGCCTCCCGAGTAGCTGGGATTACAGGCATGCACCACCACGCCTGGCTAATTTTGTATTTTTAGTAGAAGTGGGGTTTCTCCATGTTGGTCAGGCTGGTCTCAAACTCCCGACCTCAGGTGATCCACCCGCCTTGGGCTCCCAGAGTGTTGAGATTACAGGTGCAAGCCACCGTGCCTGGCATAAATATAGTTTTTAATGTTGAATTCATTCATATGTAGGTATGCTTCCCGTATTTGTTTCTAAAGTAGTTTATTTTCCTTGATGCCCTACTCATGTGATAAACAGCTTTGGGAATAAGTCTGTCTTTATTTTGGAAATGGTTTTTAGAAGCCTAGTTTTGGCCTTAATTACTTAGGAGATGTATGATGTATGACAGCACAGGCTTTGGGGTGAGATGGATTTGTATTCAAATCAGACTTAGGTATATAAACTTGTACTTAACTTCCTTAAGCTCTGATTTCCTTAACTGTAGTTAACATCTTCAGAATTACTATTTAAATGTTGCATGTGAGTGGTCCAAGAAATTTATTAGCCATGTTCCACCTCAAGAAGACTTTCACCTGGAAGTGATTTTTTTTCAGTGTGTCTTTTCTGTTACTTTTTCCTGCTTACCTCCCATTGGCTGCAGCTGGGATTTTTTCTCTTCCACCAGTCCTAGGTTGCACCTCCCTTTCCTTATTTATCTAAATGCTTTTTTCCTGCTGATTTTATTACATTTCTTTTTCTTTGAACAGTGGCAACATGAAGATCTACTTATCAATAGACCACAAGCCATGTCAGTCACACCTCCCCCACGGTCTGCTATCCTAACCAGCATGAAAAAGAAACTGCATACCCTGAGCCAAATTGAAACTTCTATTGCAACAGTTCAGGTGTGTTTTGCCAGGTCTTCCTTCCAGGGCATCTTCCTTTTAGAAATAATCAACGCTACGATTGTTAGTGCTCTGTTGTTGTATGTGTCCTTGGTTTGAAGAGCATAATTTTTTTCACTTTTGCTTTTAATTTATACATACATACATACATACATACATATATATATATATATATATTTTTTTTTGGAGACAAGGTCTCACTTTGTCGCCCAGGGTGGAGTGCAGTGGCACTGTCTCACCTCACTGCAACCTCTGCCTCCCGGGTTCAAGCGATTCTCCTGCTTCAGTCTCTCAAGTAGCTGGGACTACAGGCGTGCACCACCATGTCCAGCTAATTTTAGGCAGATACAGCGTTTCACCATGTTGGCCAGGCTGGTCTCGAACTCCTGACCTCAGGTGATCTGCCCATTTGGCCTCCCAAAGTACTGGAATTGCAGGCATGAGCCAACGTGCCCGGCCTCTATTTTTTATTTCTTAGCCTCCAAGGTAACTGAGTCTTACAGTAACAGGTATATTTTGAACCAGGAGTAGAAACATACTAAATATCTCAGGTTTTTAATGAACTTGATAATTACTGTGCCTTCATACTTCATACATTAAGGAAACTGGTGATTAGAAAAACTTTGAATACTGAATTTGTTTTGTGAAATGTATGTAAGTAGTTCTATTTTGTTTAATAGTAGTAGCTAAGAAGCATGGGCATTTCTTTTTTTTTTTTTGGAGGCAGAGTCTCACTCTGTCGCCAGGGCTGGAGTGCAGTGACCGGATCTCAGCTCACTGCAAGCTCCGCCTCCCGGGTTTACGCGGTTCTCCTGCCTCAGCCTCCCAAGTAGCTGGGACTACAGGCGCCCGCCACCTCGCCCGGCTAGTTTTGTATTTTAGTAGAGACGGGGTTTCACCATGTTAGCCAGGATGGTCTGGATCTCATGACCTCGTGATCCGCCCGTCTCGGCCTCCCAAAGTGCTGGGATTACAGGCTTGAGCCACCGCGCCCGGCCAGGGCATTTCTTATGTTGTATAGATAATGGAATTTTGGGATGCCTTAAGGCAGCAGAATATTTTTCTGAACTATAATATTGCCTGGATATTGAAAGCTGTATACATAATCCTTCTACTTATTTTTTTACATAAGAGAAACTTGTCTTAATGAAAGTTATATATATCTTTATATTGTCTGTCCTTTATACTTCATGTACTCAGTAGTAACTGACATTTTTCTGTTTTTGTAAATTAATAGCAGTATAAAATCAAGTATAATTCTGTGATGTTTTAAAATTTTGTAATGAAGCTTTTTTGGAGCTCAGTCATTTGAAGATTGAAATGAGCTTTCTCTACAGTGTATTGGTCAGAGAAAAGATGTGTTTTCAACTTACAAGAATGAACTCTTCCTCTTAACGATTTTAGAGACATGGACATGCAGGAAAGTAGAGGGAGTTGGGGAGAGAAAATGTGCATGTGTCCACCTGAAATGTTGAATAAATAATCAAATAACTTTGTTACATGAAACTTTCCTTGTCATGATAATCTGGATAGATTTTTACCATTATTTATAAACTTGGCCAGGCATGGTGGTTCACGCCTATGAACCCACCACTTTGGGAGGCCGAGGCAGGTGGATTGCTTGAGGCCAGGAGTTTGAGACCAGCCTGGGCAATGTAGTAAAACCTTGTCTCTATAAAAAATACAAAAAATTAGTTGGGGCATAGTGGCACACACCTCTTGTCCCAGCTGCTCAGGAGGCTGAGGTGGGAGGATGGCTTGAGACCAGGAGGCAGAGGTTGCCGTGAGCCAAGATTGTGGCCGGGCGTGGTGGCTCACATCTGTAATCCTAGCATTTTGGGAGGCCGAGGTGGGTGGATCACGAGGTCAGGAGTTCAAGACCAGCCTGGCCAAGATGGTGAAATTCCGTCTGTACTAAAACTACAAAAATTAGCCAGGTGTGGTGACAAGGTGCCTGTAGTCCCAGCTACTTGGGAGGCTGAGGCAGGAGAATCGCTTGAACCCAGGTGGCAAAGGTTGCAGTGAGCTGAGATTGTACCACTGTACTCCAGCCTGGGTGACAAGAGTGAGACTCCGTCTCAAAAGAAAAAAAAAAGGAGTTTGGTATAGCAGATTTTTTATTTTTTAAAGATCATTTTATTTTAAAATGAAAGTGAAACTTCCTTCTGTACATTTTAAGATAATAAACTGAAAGCCAGTTGTTGCCTCTTTCTCCATACATGTTTGGCCTTAAATGTTCAAAGGGAAATCAAGGTTAATTCTAAAAGGTGATTGTTAAAGCTTTGTTTTCTAAATTACATATGTCCACCCTGGTTCTTTTGAATCTTTATTGTGTTATATAAAATACTCCACAGATAGGAAGTAGAGAATGCCATATACATTCACCAAGATTCTGCTGGCTTTTATAGGAGAAGCTAGCAGCACTTGAAGCAAGTATTGAACAGCGACTCAAGTGGGCAGGTGGTGCCAACCCTGCATTGGCCCCTGTACTACAAGATTTTGAAGCAACGATAGCTGAAAGAAGAAATCTTGTCCTTAAAGAGAGCCAAAGAGCAAGTCAGGTAATGTGACTTACATGCACCATCTTTGTATTCACTTACAGGATTAGATCAGTAGCCGGAAATTATATGTGGGGTAACCAGGGGAGCTTGAGAGCCCACGTTTTGGTTCACAGCACCAGGAGGAGGGACTGATGGGCCTTTCAGGGCATACCTTAAGTTGAACCTACAGCAGGTTATTTCCCTGGGCCTTTACTGTCTCCCATTTAAATGTTAATTCAATAAATTCAGCCTCTGTTGAAAAATAAAGAGGTTTTAAATTCATATTTGTCTAAGGTTCTCTGGTTCTCTTTTATACAACTAAAGCAATCCAAAGATTTGGAAAGGTACTTTGAATATTATTTTTTCCACGTGACAGTAAAAACATCTTAAGACCTTGTACCCTGTCGGCCAGGCACCATGGCTTACACCTGTAGTCCCAGCACTTTGGGAGACTGAGGTGGGCGGATCACAAGATCAGGAGTTCAAGACCAGCCAGTACGGTGAAACCCCATCTCTACTAAAAATACAAAAAAATTAGCTAGGCGTCGTGGTGGGTGCCCGTAGTCCCAGCTACTCAGTAGGCTGAGGCAGGAGAATTGCTTGAACCTGGGAGCCAGAGGTTGCAGTGATCCAAGATCGTGCCACTGAATTCCAGCCTGGGTGACAGAGCAAGACTCTGTCTCAAAGAAAAAAAAAAAAAAACTGTTATGGACATTTTCAACTAAGTACAAAACTGGAGTAATACATGATACTCATACTTCATACCTATCACCCATGCTTAATAATGCTCAACTTAAGTCCTATCTTATTTCACCCATACTCCGTAATCCTCCTTTCCATCCATATTTAATAGAAATCTCAAATAGTGCATAATTTTGTCTATAAATTTTTCAGTATATACCTCTTAAGAACTATTTAAGAATGTATCATAGCTGGGCATGGTATGTCCCTTTAGCTCTAGCTACTCAGAAGTCTGAGGCAGGCGGATGGCTTGAGGCTAGGAGTTCAAAACCAGGCTGGGCAACATAGCAAGATACTGTTTCTACAAAAAAAATTTTTTTCTTTTTTTTTTTGAGGCGCACTTTTGCTCTTGTTGCCCAGGCTGTAGTGCAGTGGTGTCATCTTGGCTCACTGCAACCTCTGCCTCCAGAGTTCAAGCAATTCTTCTGCCTCAGCCTCCCAAGTAGCTGGGATTACAGGCACCTGCCACCATGCCCAGCTAATTTTTTTGTATTTTTAGTGGAGATGGGTTTCACCATGTTGGCCAGGTTGGTCTCGAACTCCTGGCCTCAGGTGATCCGCTGGCCTTGGCCTCCCAAAGTGCTGGGATTATGGGTGTGAGCCACCACACCTGGCCAATAAATTTTTTTTTTTTTTCGGCTAGGCATGGTGGCACGCACCTCTAGTCCCAGCTGGAAGACTAGCTACCTGGGAGACTAAGGCGGGAGGATTGCTTGAGCCCAGGAGTCTAAGGCTACAGTGAGCCATAGTTAAGCCACTGTACTTCAGCCTGGGCAACAGGGGAGACCCTCTCTCAAAGAAAACAAAAAACTAACCACCACAATATTAATCATACCTTTAAGATGAGCTTAATATTGCCAGATAAGTTAGGCAAGAATAGAAGCAGAAGGGGAACATTCTGACAGAAGTGTCTTCTGAATTGTGGATGTAACACAAATTGCAGCTAAATATGTTAACAGCTTTATTGGGGAGTAAATATTCTATGTAAAAACAGTAATGTAGAAGATACATTGACCTAATTGTTTGTCAGTGCTTTTGGCCATCTCAGACCTAACAGTGTAAATATAAATGTACATTTTTTTAAAGCCTTTATAAGGTTTTGGTCTATTTCCCAAACATTTTCAGCACCAATTCTGGTCCTGAATTCTCAAAATGAGGAAGTAGTATTTTTTCGTGTTATTAATTGCCACCTCCCTTTCCCACCTTCCCCCCATCTCCTCTTGTGGTTCCATTTCTGTCTTCACAGGTCACTTTTCTGTGCAGCAATATCATTCATTTTGAAAGTTTACGAACAAGAACTGCAGAAGCCTTAAACCTGGATGCGGCGTTATTTGAACTAATCAAGCGATGTCAGCAGATGTGTTCATTTGCATCACAGTTTAACAGTTCAGTGTCTGAGTTAGAGCTTCGTTTATTACAGAGAGTGGTGAGTCTTGGTGGAAGGAAATTTGATTAAATTAAGGCTAGCGTCATACTATCAAAATCAATTTAATATATACATTCAGATTACATTTGTTGAGCATATACTGTATGTAAGAGGTTGTTATGGGGGCGGGGGGGGACAGTGATGATTAAATTATTTTCTTAGTCACCCCCCTTCCCAGAAACATATTATATATTTAAAAATATGAAAAATGAGAAAGTGTAAAGGCTCCTCAGAGCTACAACCAAAATACTATGAAAGTTTAGAATGGAGGAGAAAGACGGTATATAGCAAATGATTCCGATGCACTGAAAACATAGAGCGGGAGAAAGAGGGCTTATGGAAGATGAATGCTGGAAAAGTTAGTGAAGGCCAAAAATAGCAAGTTGGTAAATTTGACATTTATATTTGGTCAGAAAGCTTAAAGTTGTATGTTAGGAAGTTCACATTTCATCTCGAAGAGTTATTTAGAATTTAGGGACCTGGATTGCCAGTCATCTTTGTGGTTCCGAATGTATTTCTCAGGTCTTAAAGCATTTATAACCTGCGTGATTATGCAGGAAAGTAAAAATCTTCATCTATCTTTCAAAGATTATTGAGATTATTGTTAAGTAACTTGTAGGTAATTAATTCACGACTTAGCAATGGAGGTTCTCTTTGTGTCAGCTTGAGTTACTAATATCTTTTGATGATGATAATGAAGAAAGGACTCATTATTTCAGCTGATACTCGAAGTCAAACAAATGCTTGTTCTATTTAGGACACTGGTCTTGAACATCCTATTGGCAGCTCTGAATGGCTTTTGTCAGCACACAAACAATTGACCCAGGATATGTCTACTCAGAGGGCAATTCAGACAGAGAAAGAGCAGCAGATAGAAACGGTCTGTGAAACAATTCAGAATCTGGTTGATAATATAAAGACTGTGCTCACTGGTCATAACCGACAGCTTGGAGATGTCAAACATCTCTTGAAAGCTATGGCTAAGGTAAGACTAATACCATGAACACACATTTACTGTCCCTCTTTTATAAAATTTACTAGTTTTATTTATAGGAAAAACAGTGACATTTTGTAAATAACAATTTATCTCATCGCATCTTCCAATTTATTTGTAACTGAGTTAACTTGTGTTTTCATCAACTATTTTTTTAAAACCGGTAGTAGTAGTTGGAATTTCATACACAGAGAAACTAAGGCTTAAATAGATTCCTTTATTGTGATATAACTTGTAATAAAACCAAGATATGAACGTAGTTTGAGAATTCAGATATCCAGCCTATCTTTTTCTTAGCTATACCAACAAACCCATACAGTTCGCCTCCAAAATGAATGAAATGTTGTCTCTTCCCTCCAGTGTTGTACGTAGTCTAGTTAGTAAGAAAACTAAGCCTCCAGAAAAGGCTATTACTTCATTATTACAAACAGTAAATAATTTAATTTTAGAATTTACATTTACTTTGAATTTTTATTTGATGGTGGAAACGAAGTTCCTATAAAAATGGAGTTAAACTATAATAAGCAGTTTAAACACTTATATTTGAAACACTTGCTACTTCTTAATCGCTAGGTGACTGTCTTGAGAGTAATTACTGATACTAAAACTATTTTTCTTAATCATTATCAATTCTAGGATGAAGAAGCTGCTCTGGCGGATGGTGAAGATGTTCCCTATGAGAACAGTGTTAGGCAGTTTTTGGGTGAATATAAATCATGGCAAGACAACATTCAAACAGTTCTGTTTACATTAGTCCAGGCTATGGGTCAGGTTCGAAGTCAGGAACATGTTGAAATGCTCCAGGAAATCACTCCCACCTTGAAAGAACTGAAAACACAAAGTCAGAGGTAAGAATGCCTTCTGGTCAAAATTTATAAAACATAAGTACAAAACTACTGGTATAGTAAGTTTATCTCTTGATTTAATTTTTCAGTTTTGTTCATATTTTTATAAGTAGTTATCAGGTAAAACATTTCATAAATAAGCCATTTTATTTTGTATTTCAGTATCTATAATAATTTAGTGAGTTTTGCATCACCCTTAGTCACCGATGCAACAAATGAATGTTCGAGTCCAACGTCATCTGCCACTTATCAGCCATCCTTTGCTGCAGGTAGGAGAAGAGTCCTGAGTCTTGATCTCTTAATAATGTTACACATAGATGCTAAGATGTTTAATTATACATAACTGTCTAATATTAAACACTTAAGGCCTGTCATTCTATAATCTAAAACTGAACAGATTTTAGCTTATCCTTAAAAATACTCATGTGAGCAGGCATGATGGCTTACACCTATAATCCCCCCAGCTACTGGAAGGCCAAGGTGGGATGATTGCCTAAGGCCAGGAGTTCAAGACCCTGTCTCTTTAAAAATAAATAAATAAACAGCTATTTAAAAAAAAAAAAAAAAAGGCTGGGCGAGGTGGCTCACACCTGTTATCCCAGCACTTTGGGAGGCTGAGGCAGGTGGATCACCTAAGATCAGGTGTTCAAGACCAGCCTGACCAACATGGTGAAACCTTGTCTCTACTAAAAATACAAAAAAATTTAGCTGAGTGTGGTGCCAGATGCTTGCAGTCCCAGCTACTCAGGAGGCTGAGGCAGGAGAATTGTTTGAACCTGGGAAGCAGAAGTTGCAGTGAGCCAAGAGCACGTCACTGCACTCCAGCCTGGGTGACAGAACAAGACTGTGTCTCAAAAAAATGAAACAACTTGTGAGAGAGTAAAAATGCTTTGCATTTGAGTAGTTTTCTTTAAAAAAATTGTGTGTGTGTGTGTGTGTTTTTGGGAGACGGGGTCTCAAAACTCACTGTGGCCCAGGCTGGAGTGCAGTGGCACAATTGTGGCTCACTGCAACCTCCACCCCCTAGTTTTAAGCGATTCTCCTGCCTCAGCTTCCTGAATAGCTTGGATTACAGGTGCCTGCTACTTGGCTAAAAAATTTTTTGATTTTAAAATATGTATCTGTTAGAGAAACTTAGGAAAATAATACAACTGAAAAATTTGTAGTTTCATTCCAAATAGAGGCAAAAACCACTCAGCATTTGTTGATTTACTTCACTGTGCATATGCACACATAACACGAACACATTGGGATGATTATGCACGTGCAATTTTTGTTGCCCTTTTCCAGTTAATAATTTTTCAGTCATTAAATAATCTTTTAAAAAATGACTTAATGGCCAATTTATTTTATTTTTTATTTTATTGTTTTTTGTTTGTTTTGTTTTGTTTTGTTTTGAGATGAGTCTCACTCTGTCGCCCAGGCTGGAGTGCAGTGGCGCAATCTCAGCTCACTGCAACATCCGCCTTCTGGATTCAGGAGATTCTCCTGCCTCACCCTCCCAAGTAGCTAGAATTACAGGAACCTGCCACCATGCCCCGCTAATTTTTGTATTTTTATAGAGACAGGATTTTGCCATGTTGGCTAGGCTGGTCTCAAACCTCTGACCTTAACTGATCCGCCCACTTCGGCCTCCCAAAGTGCTGGGATTACAGGTGTGAGCCACCATGCCCAGCTGATATTTATGGTTTTTGATGCCACAAGTCTAGTAAACGTAATTGTACAAATTCATACCTGAATGTCTGACTGTTTTTAGGCTATATTTTAGGAAGACAATTGCTGTGTCAAAGGATAAAGATTTATAGTTGATTATTTAATTTGGGGTATTAAAATGCACTACCACCTATCCCGTGCTTGCTCCACTCTGCCCCCTCCATGTTTTGTTTACATGTAAATTGAGCCACCAACTCTTTCTCTGTAGCAGTCCGGAGTAACACTGGCCAGAAGACTCAGCCTGATGTCATGTCCCAGAATGCTAGAAAGCTGATTCAGAAAAATCTTGCCACATCAGCTGATACTCCACCAAGCACCATTCCAGGAACTGGCAAGAGTGTTGCTTGTAGTCCTAAAAAGGCAGTCAGAGACCCTAAAACTGGGAAAGGTAATTAGTTAGAATAAAGATGCCTTAAATTTTTATATAAAATGACGGTTTGACTTACGTATGTTTTTGTTGCTTCATAGCGGTGCAAGAGAGAAACTCCTATGCAGTGAGTGTGTGGAAGAGAGTGAAAGCCAAGTTAGAGGGCCGAGATGTTGATCCGAATAGGAGGATGTCAGTTGCTGAACAGGTGACTGTGTTTTAAACTTGGGCTACACATTTTAATGCTGCTGGAAAAGTAGAGGTGTATAAAGATGCCTCTCATCAGTTTCCTTAGTGGTTCATCAAGGAACTTAAATGTGTTTTCAGGATTCAGAAGATTTTGAGTAACACAGCTCTGGCGTTGTCCAGTAGTCACCATTTTGCTCTGACCCTTCCTTGTGAGCACTTTCCTTTCCCCTAGCCCTTTTTTAACCCAAATATAAGTCTGATCCTCCTCCACCGGACTACAATTAGTTTCCATTTAAAGAAAACTGTTGAAGGTTTCAAATGAAATGCCAAGGAAGCTTTGGGTTGCAGGTGTAGTATGAGTGGAGCATCCCTAATCAGATGCTCCTAATCTGAAACATTTTGAGTGTTGACATGATGCCATAAGTGGAAAATTCCATGCCTGACCTTGTGATGGATCCCAGTAGTGAAAATCTAGTCAGAACCTGTTTCATGCACAAAATTACTGAAAATGTATAAAATTACCTTCAGGCTATGTGAATAATAAGGCATAAATGGATTCCGTGTATAGACTTGCATCCCACCCCCAAGTTCCTTATTGTATACATGCATATATTCCAAAATCTCAAAAGAATCCAAAATCTAAAACTACAGATCCCAAGCATTTTGGATAAGGGATACTCAACCTGTATTTGTAAAGCATCCTTGGGTATTGGGACATTTGTCTGAAGTCATTACTCTGAAATGTTTTCATCAGTGTTACTAATATTGAATATATAAATTTGAGAATAAAGCTACAGAAAACTTGTAGGAAGGCCCATAAACGTTTTACCTAGACTCACCAGTTAACAATTTCCCATGTTTCATTGTTCTGTGTGTGTGCACACACAGTTTTTCTGAACAATTTGAGGGTTCTTTGCAGACTATCTTAACACTTCATGCCTAAACTTCACTATGTGTCTCTTGAACAAAATACTATAATACTGTAACTACTATGTAATTGTCAACTCAGGAAACTTAACATTGATGTAATACTATTATCTAACATTCAATCCACATTCAGATTTCTCCAATTATCTCAAAATATTCTTTATTGCTTATTCCTCCTCTCTGAACCCCCTATTTCCCCCACCTTCAAGATCTAGTCAAGGATCATCATGCATTTTGCATATAGCTAGATGGTCCTCCCCTTATGATGGAGTGACATCCCAATAAATCCATCATAAGTCTCAAATGCATTTAATACCCCAATAAACCCATGGTGAAGTAAAAAAAAAAAAAAGGTCATTTGGACCCACTGTGAGTCAGGGACTGTCTATCCTTGTCCTACTTCTTGATCTGCTTTAATATCTAGAACAGTTCCTGAGCCTTTCCCTCTTCCCTTCCCTTCATATTTTTGGTTTGTCTAGATTAGTTGGTTTACAGAATGTGCCTCTGTTTATATTTGTCTGATATTTTCCTCATAATTCAATTCATTCAAGATTTTTTTGGAAGGAATACAACATCAGTGATGTTTCTTTCTCAATATTTTACATCAAGAGACATATGTCAGTTTGTGCCATCTTTGATGGTGATAAGTTATATCATATGGTCAAGAGAGGTATCCTCTTGATGTCTTCATTATAAACGTACATTTTTTCCTGTGGGATAAAAATTAAGAGACTGAGTATCTTGTTTGATGGTTTGGCATCCGTAATTCAATTTTAACATCAGTAAGGAATTTTTTTTCTTTTAAACACTGTTATGTTCTTGTATAGGACCTAGACTTAAACTCTTCTTGGGCAAGGAATTTTTTTTTTTTTTGAGACAGAGTCTCGCTCTGTCGCCCAGGCTAGAGTGCAGTGGCGCGATCTTGGCTCACTGCAAGCTCCGCCTCCCGGGTTCACGCCATTCTCCTACCTCAGCCTCCCAAGTAGCTGGGGACTACAGGCGCCCGCCACCACGCCCGGCTCATTTTTTGTATTTTTAATAGAGACAGGGTTTCACCGTGTTTACCAGGAGGGTCTTGATCTCCTGACCTCGTGATCCGCCCTCCTCGGCCTCCCAAAGTGCTGGGATTACAGGCATGAGCCACCGCGCCCGGCCCTTTTTCTTTCTTTTTTTTTTTAAGAAACCGTTTTGTCAAGTTTGTCAAAATTGTGAGAGATGTTCTGAGTTAGGGGTATTTTTATTTCATAAATGTTCTGGTAGGTTAATGGATTGTGTGCTTTTCATATATTTGTAACTGTCTTAGCTCTCTTTTTAAAGTGTACTTGGCTATTGTGCTTTTTATTCTGTTATTAAATTTTATATGAAAATTCAGGGGCTTACAGGAGCAGGGTAAGTATAGGGAGTCCTTTGCACGTAACTTTTGGTGTAATTTGTCTGCTGATTGTAATTCAGCAGACAGTTGAAAAGCTTTAAATGACTTTACATACTATCCTGCCTATTTTTACAGGTTGACTATGTCATTAAGGAAGCAACTAATCTAGATAACTTGGCTCAGCTGTATGAAGGTTGGACAGCCTGGGTGTGAATGGCAAGTCAGTAGATGAGTCTGGTTAAGCGAGGTCAGACATCCACCAGAATCAACTCAGCCTCAGGCATCCAAAGCCACACCACAGTCGGTGGTGATGCAACTGGGGGCTTACTCTGAGGAAACCTAGGAAATCTCGGTGCACTAGGAAGTGAATCCTGCAGGACAGCTGCACTCAGGGATACGCCCAACACCATGGCCTGCAACCCCAGGGTCAAGGGTGAAGGAAAGCAAGCTCACCGCCTGAACACGGAGATTGTCTTTCTGCCACAGAACAGCAGCAAACGTGTCAGGAGGTTAGCTGCAGAAAGAAATCGGGATGCCGCGGAGCACAGAGTGATTTGGAACTCCATTCCACCTGACCCTGTGTGTACAATCCAGGAAAAAAACAAACCCCGCTCAGAAACAGAGAAAACTGGGGTCGCGAAGAAATCACAGCCAAGGAAGATTTGATGCATTCAGATTCTTGTGTAACACTTGTTGCTTGGCAACAGTACTGGTTGGGTTGACCAGTAAGTACAAAAAGGCTAAAGGCTATGCGATATGAATTTCAGAAATGGACTGAAAATGGAGAGCTATGTAACAGATACACTACAGTGGAAGAACTTCTGAAATGAAGGGAAAAAACCACCCCATCGTTCCCTGCTCCTCCCCACCACTTACCCATTCCCCCTTTACCTAATCTAGTAGATTAGCCATCTTTCAAATTCACTTTTATTTCAATCCTTATATTTCATATACTTTCGTCTCGATGCTGTTAACAACTTCTGATAACATGGAAAATTCAAGGATTGTTTAAAGGTCTGATGATCACACACAAAATGTAATTCTGGTTGTTTAAGTCATTTCTGTGATTCTATCATGTACAGTTTCCAGAATTGTCACTGTGCATTCAAAAGTAATGAATCTAACAGACATTTGATTTAATACTCCCTTTTGCTTATAGTGTGCATTTTTTTTGGAGGTCATTCAAATTTTCCCTCTTCTGTGATAGCTGTAGTTTCTTTCATAGAAAGTAGCTAATCCAGTGTAATCTTTTACCTTTTTAAAAACCAGGATAGAGTATCTATTAGAGTTTTACATTGTTGATGATAGATTAACAATAAATTGATGTTCTGGTGGAGGTAGACTGAAATTTTTTTTAATTCATTTTTTTCATTTGATGCTTTTAATTTACACTTGGTAAATTAAAAGTTCTTTAGTTTACTTGGCATTTTAGGACATGTACATGAAACAGCGAAAATGAGATCCACCAACATCTTTTATTAAGTTCAGTTATTAGTCTGTGAAGTGCTTTACTTTTTGCACAATTTTAATAGCTTGCCATTCAGTAATACATTATAGTGAATTCATGATCAAGGTTTCCTTAAATTTAGCATTGCATTTCAGTACTGACTGTGTAAGCTAAATTGCTGATCCAAAATAAAAACCCAGACTAGAGTAGGGTTCTTAAAATCAAGTATCAACACAAAAGAGAACACAATTAAAATCTTAATTGTTGGCTGGGCACAGTGGCTCATGCCTGTAATCCCAGCACTTTGGGAGGACGAGGTGGGAGGATCACGAGGTTAGGAGATCGAAACCATCCTGGCTAACACGGTGAAACCCTGTCTCTACTAAAAATACAACAAAATTAGCCAGGCGTCGTGGTGGGCGCCTGTAGTCCCAGCTACTTGGGAGGCTGAGGCAGGAGAATGGCGTGAACCCAGGAGGCGGAGCTTGCAGTGAGCCAAGATTGTGCCACTGCACTCCAGTCCGGGCGACAGAACGAGACTCTGTGACAAAAATAAATAAATAAAAATAATCTTAATTGTCTGAGTACATTTTCCCTGCATTTTAGAGATTAGGACAGTGGTCACTTTTTAGTTGCCAGTCTTCACAGACAAACGAGAGGTATTAAGGAAAAAAATTCCACATAGCTCTGGGCCTTTTCTGTATTCTGATTGACACGTTAATCTATAATCTTTAAGTACCCATGAAAGAACGTGTTTCAGTATCAGTGATTTCATGATACTTTAGCAAGTATTGTAGGCAGGGTGGATTTTTTGAAATACCCATGTGTTCAATAGCAAGTTAAGGAACCTAGCGCATCAAATTCTGTTTTCTTCATTCATTTGGAACCTTATTTTCACAAAACAACCTAGCTGGAATAATAATGCCATATTGTATTTTGCATGCTGCTTTATTTTCTAGAGGCTCTGGGAGCAAATTACATTCATCACATTACCTCTGCTCTCTCAATTGATTAAAGTCTTTCAGCAACATTCTTTATTGTCATCATAAGGAAAAACTTTTATCGCAGTGATAAAATCAGTTCACATTAGTTTAGCACTATAGATAGCATTCAGAAATTGCTTTCTCTTTGGTAAAGAAGATAAACAGGTGAATTTTATTGCCTGTGTTTTCAGGCTTCAGAGGTACCTGGCACCTTACTCAAGCAAAAACAAAAAACAGCTTTACTTCAAAAGCATGTGCCTCTGGTAAATTATCCATCACTTTTGTTTTAAAGTGGTCCCTCCAAGAATAATGTGGCATACACAGTGGGTTTGGTTGTAAGGCAGATGTAATAGATGACTTCAAAAGCCTGCTCCTTACTGCACTCTGAACAAGACCCTGGTCTGTATCGTTTGGCTTCCTCTGTTAAGTCATTCTACAAGGTGACTTGCCATTTGAACTTTTTAAGAGACCTCAGCACTTAGACTGAGAAAAGTTAGAGTGCTGTAGTTATGAAGTCATACATTTTTGATAACACAAAATACCTGTGGAAAACCAGGGATCCTCTCCTATTTTCTCTCTCTCCTGCCTCCCCTTTCCCTCCATTCCTCTGTCCCCTCCCCCTCTCCCCTACTGTCTTTAAGAATCAGGGGGTACAGAATAACCTACAAACAACCTCTTCAAAGTACCCTTGGAAATTGAAGTTCAATCTTAAGTTTTTTGTTGTCTTTAATTTACTAGAATTGCCTAATTTTTAGTTGATTTCTCTACAGAGCTGTGGAGGCTTAGCTTGTGTAGTTATTTCTCTTTTACTGTTGCTTTGGTGTGTCTTGAAGTTTGATTATTTTTGGTCATTGAGTTCTTAGTGTAGTTTGCTAGATGATTATTAAGATTCTTTTGTGTCTGACACTTGTGGTGAGTTGCTTTCGAAATCTGTTGAGATTTCCATGTGAGAACTGATAATCAGGCTCTTGATCTGCTTCCCTAAATTACTTTTTTAGAGCCCAAACCCCAGGTTTAGGGTGAGGGTTTGTAATACAGAGAAAAACTTCCATCACTTCTGCCCTTAACCCTTGCCTCTAAGCTTAGTAAGTACTTTTCTTAATATTGTCCAATGTTTGGTGTTATCTGCATTGTTTTTTGTTTTTTAAATTGTGGTTGTTCTGACGTGTGAAATTTAAGGAAAGAGCCATTTTAAAAAATGCCGAGCAGGGCAATGCAAGTACAGCCAAATATTAGACTTGATGTGCAATCTTAGGTCCTTTTTAATCTGGGGTATTATAGGCAGTACTTTAAATTGAAAAGTCTTCCTGGCCTATTTTCCTCCACATTTTTGTAATTAACTCTGGGGGCTTACTTGTTTTGGCAGTACTAATATCAAAGGAGCTGGTTCTTCTTTTCTCCCAATTGTTTTCATATGAAAGCACCTACAATTAGCCTGTTAGTCCTATTCAGATACATCAAATATCAGTGAATGCTTTACTATTAGCACATTTAAGCATCTTTGTTTTACATAAAAGTAGAGTATGAAAACCAGTGTTCTATTTTATATTTTGTTGAGCTTGTAAAATGCCAGCAATTTAAAACTAGGACTTTCCTCCCCATAAGCCAAGGAGGTAGAATTACTAATGCAAGGGTTAAAGAAGGTAGATTTTGTTTTCAATATTTGGGTAGTATTAGATTCCTCCACAGGGAAGAACTAGCAAGTGTCCCAAATTTTTCCAAACGTTGGGGAGGGGAAAATTCACTGTATAATGAAACCCTAAGGGTTTGTTGCACTTCCTACTTTTTAGGCCTGGATAACAGTATCACCATCCTTATTTACAGAAAAGAAGGGCAAAACTAACTCTTAATGAGAAAAGCTTTATAAGTTCAAGGGTTGTAAAACATGAACTACTTAGGGTACTCTGCTTTCCACGGGAACTTGGCTAGACTTAGAAAA
Source organism: Rhinopithecus bieti (assembly GCF_001698545.2). Classification (NCBI taxonomy): domain Eukaryota; kingdom Metazoa; phylum Chordata; class Mammalia; order Primates; family Cercopithecidae; genus Rhinopithecus; species Rhinopithecus bieti. Next base: position 938,108 of record NW_016809524.1, on the reverse strand, counting down.
AGATGTTTGTTGCGCTAATGTAAAAGTGTCATACAATTTAGTAGATTTTTGAAGATGGTAAATTAGAAGAATTCTATGTTCTGAATTGCAGACTTTTAGAATGTTTTTCTTTGAAAACAGGCTAATATCTTTTCTTTTCTTGACAAAGTTTCAGCTCCTCTTTATTGTGTCATTTTTCTGGTTTAAATTTCCCTTACCTTTCCACCTGTAATGTCAGTGGCAACAACATCATACTTCACTTACTTGTTAATTTACTTTTTACCCTTATTCTAAGAGCAAGTTGAGTTGAACTGAATCTTCCTTGTCCTAGTAACAATGTATAAAATAGTGGCTTCTCTGTACAAAAGGTTGTAATGCCTCCTGATGGATATAATTTTGTGATTGTATTTTAAAGTTGAATAAATCACACCAGCTTCCTGAAAATGTTCATAATGCATCTTTTGGAAAACAAAAATACATGCCTAATTTGTGCATATTTGCATTAACATGGCAAAGATTGTATGAAATACCTGTTTTTCAGAAAATAAAGGTTCAGTCTCAAAAGATACAGCATTTAAGTTCTGAATTTATTGGTCAAAATAGATTTTGGAAAACTTGGAAACTTTTGGAACCTGGGTAGCTTGAAAAAACAAAACGACAGGGTCTGCCTATGTTGCCCAGGCTGATCTTGAACTCCTGGGCTCAAGATACCCTCCCACTTCAGCCTCCCAAAGTGCTGGGATTACAAGCCTGAACCACTGAGCCGCGACAAACCTAGCCTTTTTTTTTTTTCTGAATAGCACTAATACCTCAAAAAAGATGCCTAAATTCTCAAAAAAGTAGTTATTTTACTCTCAAACTTGTTTTATTTTGAACAACAGTAGACATTTTACTTCAATGATACCAATGTAAATTCTTTGTATTAGGGCCCAATTTATAAAGCTTAATTTTGGCAGTATTTAAAAACAAAATTCCCATAGATCATTATTGACAGATAGGTGCATTCCTTGGAGTGTGACACCTCTGAAAAAAAATAGAAAATGTCCAGCTTGGCTTTATATCTTGGAGATTGCATTTGTTGCTGCTAGATGATGTTAGGATTTGTGTTAACTGCTTAGTCATCTGGCGCATTTCAAAAGATCACATCCTGTCTCTGTAGGACAAAAAGCTCTAAAAAAAAACTACGTTAAGGGTGGGTGTTTTTTAATAAATAATTCGACCAATCGGAAATTTAGTGAGAGACCATAGAACAGGGCTGTGCATTTAGAAATAGGTATGGGAATACATTGTTAAGTAACAAAAATACTAAGTGGAGAAACTACTGCTTGAGTTGCTTCTGTTTTTTTCACCTACCTTCATTTCACAAGCTGGTGTTAACAAGTCTTAAGTTGTGCATGGAAAACTTGGGTGAAAACGAGAAGCATTCTGCAGCAAAAGCTGATTTCCCAAAAGTAGAAATGTCACTTTAATCCCTAATAACCCCATAGCCTCTCCTTTGGAAGTGGCTATTACTGTGGGTCTAGCAAGATCACACACCCAGTGCTCAACGTGTTCACTATGTGGCTGCTGATTGCTTCGATCTTTTTGTCTTTTTTTTTTTTTAAGACAGGTTTTTTGCTCTGTCGCCCAAGCTTGAGTGCAGTAGGTGCAATCATAGCTCACTGCAGCTGAATCTCCTGGGCTCAAGGGATCTCCCGCGCCTCCCCTTTTGTCTTTTGTTTTTGTTTTTTAAGTACATGGAGAAGAACCTGCTCTTCAGACTCCATAGCTTTAAAAACTCTCCAAATAGCGTCTCTGTCATCTGGCTGTATCTTGCCTATACAACTTCTTTACCCCAACATTCCAAAGTGGCACTTTATTGAACAGTCGGCTTTCCTTGCAAAGACTTTTTCAAGTGCTTCTCCCTGATCCAGATACTTCACTCCCCCTTCACCTCGAAAGACCTACCGCAAATTGACACCCTTCCGTGAAACTCACAATGCTCCTGCCCTTGCCCCCCTCTCTTCGGGGCAGTACGTGGTCTGCAGCTAAACACTCTCACATTTACGACTTCCTTGAATATTTAAGAACCTGGTGGTTACTTAAGGAACATTAAAAAATAAATTTAAATTCAATGGCCGAATACAGATGACGTTAAGAGATTGGAAGTTAAAACCTGTATAAAAGGATAAAAGGTTGGAAGTTAAAACTATAGTTAATTCACCTAAAACAAACATCTGATTAGGACATTTGGCATGATTCTGTTTGTATCAAAAGATGAAAAATCGGCCGGGAGCGGTGGCTGTTGCACTACAGCCTGGGCAACAGAGCGAGGCTCTGTCTCAGAACAAACAAAAAAAATCAAAGCACTTTGTTACTGCATTTGAAATCCTGGATAGAAAAGATGTAGAAGTGCCTCAACACAGTTCCTAAACTGCCTAGGAATTCCGTTGCTTGTGAGAGGGTTTACATCTTTCCTTACCGTGACCTCTAATGGAAGAAAGGTCGCGTCAAGAACTATCCTTTTGACCGGGCGCAGTAGCTCACGCCTGTAATCCCAGCAATTTGGGAGGCCAAGGCGGGCGGATCTCTTGAGGTCAGGAGGTCCAGACTAGCCTGGCCCAAATCGTGAAACCCTGTCTCCATTAAAAGACAAAAATTAGCCGGGCGTGGTGGCGGGCGCCTGTAATTCCAGCTACTCGGGAGGCTGACACGCGAGGATCACTTGAACCCGGGAGATGGAGGTTGCAGTGAGCAGAGATCGCGCTACTGCACTTCAGCCTGGGCAACGAAGCAAGATTCCTTCGTCTCAAAAAACAAAGAAACAAAAAAAGAATCCTTTCGGAGAGGGGGCTTGCAGTTTAAGTAAGTTAAACATCCACGTATAATAAAGCCACTTAGAAGGCGGTGCATTTTCACACGCTCTCAAACCAGGCCTGGGTTTTTCCTCCCAAGCTCAGGCCTTATTCCTACTGGGTAGGAGAGAAACACTGCAGCAAAATCCACACAAAGAGCTCTTTTCACTTGTCCTCAAAACCTCACGGGTCGCAAATCGGGGCTAAACGGCTCAGGCGCCTGCTTAGGGCACCGGGCCGGAGGTGGAACGGATCCCAGCCGCCTCGGGGCCAGGAAGAGATAAAGTGTCGCAGGCCCGGCATCTCCGCCCTCCGCCTCAGGCGGCGCAGCATCGCTCTCCCAGTAGCCCATTTTCCAGGGAGACTCCTCGGCTGCGAGAGCCGGACGAAGATGGGCCCAAAGCCACCGCAGCGGCCAGAGCGGGGAACCACTGAGGAACCGCGCCCCCTGCAGCGGCCGTTGAATCGCTTCCGACAGCCCTGGGCGGGGCGTCGCGCAATCCCTGGGCGCTGACTGGGCACTCCGTGTCCCCTCCCCCTCGGCCCGGCGCGGCCTCTGTCTCCTTTGACCTCGATTTCAAGCCATGCGCTGAGCTTCGGTTGGTCTGGTTTCCTTGAGGCGTGAGCTCGGTCTGTCCAATGAGGAGCGAGGGTCGCGGGGGCTGTCGGGAAGGGCGGCCGACAGATATAAACAGCCTGCGGGGCGTTCCCTCGCGCTGTGGTGGTCGTGCGGGTTTCGGTTGGAGGTCTCGCTGGAAGGTACCCTGCGGTCACAGAGACGGCATCCCGGAGACGATGGCGGAGGGAGATAATCGCAGCACCAACCTGCTGGTGAGTCCTGGCCTCCTGTCCCCCGGGAGCCGAGCGAGGCCTCCAGACGTCCGTGGGCTCAAACACCGCGGCCTGGTCTCTGTCACCCGCCGCGGGCCCGGCCCTTCTCTCCCGGGGCAGGCGACGATGCCTGGCCCTCGGGCTTCTTGGGTAACTCCTGGGTGTCGACCCCTTATCTTTCCTGGGGACGGTGCGCGATGGGGCGAGGAGGGCGCGTGATTCCTCACCGCGGGTAGAAGGAGGAAGTGGGAGGCAGAGGGGCTGCGACACTAGCCTGGGGTGCGGGTGGGGGCAGAAGGCCTCCTGGGGCCTGTCCAGCGCTTTCGGGGCCCAGGCCCCAGCCGTATTCGGCTTTCCCCGTCTTTCATCTTAACCTGGATATGCCTGCCTTCTTTTCCCCCTAAAACTTGGGCAACAGTGGCGGGTCAAAGGGCTACTGCCGAGAATTTCTGTTAGAGCGGGTACAACTTACAACTACAGGGAGGCTGCGAGCTCACCGTGGGGAACCCGGAGTGGGGTCCAGCTGAACAGACAATGGGATGTCTTGGCGTTTGGAATTTGGAAGTCTGGCGGGGGTGGGGGTCACAGGACTACTGGAAACAGCTTTAGAGTAATAAGCAGGGATCCGAAGGAACTGCAGTGAGATGGTATCACAGGCGGACAAATTTTTATTTGTTGTGAATTTAAGTGCACCATGTAGGCAAAAAAACAAGAGAAATATCTTGTTACCCTTCCCTGGTGACTGCAGGTCGCATACTAGCAATGAAAAACCGAACCAAAGAATTTACCTAGGCGCTTTTGAACTTCCAAGAGCCCAGATGCTGGCCAGTGACGTGACTTCAGGGCAGTTTTGATTGTGCGTGATTTTATATTTGCTTTTAGAAATGCGTGCTTTGTTCCTGTAAACACACACTGCTTCTAGCGTAGTTAGTTCCCAGCATGGATCCTTTTAAGAGGATTAATTGCAGCACAAAGAAGTTGCTCAAGCCGTGTTGAAATGACAAATCCTGGGCTAGAGCTCCTGCTTCCCAACTCACTTTCCAGCAGAGCAATGTAATCTAAGGAAAGCAAAGCCTTTGGTCGTGGATTTCTTGGATGCAAATCGGTTAACCTGTGTGTGTTTCCCCCTTGGTAAAATGGGGACAGTAATAACACCTTTTTTAAGAGTTGTTGGGAAGATTAATTGAAGTATAAATATAAATGCTCAGCAGAGTGCCCACACATAGTAGTCTCTTCTTTCACTAGTATTAAGCATGGAATATAAAGTCAGAAATATTGAGATCACACGAGTACTCAGCGTGGCACATATAGCGAGCGTCTTTGTTAAGATTAAGTGCCTTGTTCTGTCATTTGCATGATTTCTAATGAATGACTTTTACAAAGAGACAAGGTCTCAGCCCAGGCTGGGCTCAAGCGACCCCCACACCCCCACCAAGTGCTGGGATTACAGGTGTGAGCCACTGCACCCAGACTGATAACATAGAGACACTTGGGTTTCTTATTCTAATTTTTTCTTCCTTTACCAAAACCAGCTTTAAGCGCTTTTGCTACATTAGCTCATCCTAGAGGTCCACTTTCGGCTGTTCAGAGTCACAGAAAAATTTGAAGTATAATCAGAATGACATCCTAAGTGGTAAGAAACACTGTATTGAGGAGATATATTGACCCTAAAATGCCACTTTAATTTGGTGAAAGTAGTTTTCCTTAATTGTGCAATGAATGTCAACATCTGAGTAATTCCATTACACAAAGAGCTATTTTAGAAATTGAATGCTGTTCAGGGAAAGTCTTTCCTAATGGATTTAGAAGGGTTTAAGTCAATAAGATGACAAAAACAACGGATCAATTCTAACCATCTGAAATAAAGTTATTTCATTTTATTAATAGTCTGGACACTGCCACATGATTCCCTGTATGACTTTGAGAAAGTAAACCATTTTGAGCTCACTTTAATTGCAAAATGAGTCTAATTATCCCTACCTTGTGGCTGTCTATAAGGATTAAGTTACATCATGTATATAAAGAGTAGCCCAGTGCTTGGACTAGAAAAGTGACCATTAAAAGGATATTTAGGCCGGGCCGGGTGACTCATACCTGTAATCCCAGCACTTTGGGAGCCCGAGGTAAGTGGATCATTTGAGGTCGAGAGTTCGAGACCAGCGTGGCCAACATGGTGAAATCCCGTCTCTACAAAAAATTAGCCAGGCGTGGTGGTGTGCGCCTGTAGTCCCAACTACTCAGGAGGCTGAGATAGGAGAATCGCTTGAATCCGGGAGGCGGAGGCTGCAGTGAGCCGAGATCTCCCCACTGCACTCCAGCCTGGGTGACAGAGTGAGACTCTGTCTCAAAAAACAACCAAAAAGAAAAACCCCATTGGGTTTTCATCTTTGAGATTGCAGTTTTCAGAAACCAACTTGTTTAAAGTTGGCAATTTGGTTAAGAGGTTATTTTTTGTATTTGGAGCTTTAAAATAATTGAAGTCTATGAACCACAAAAATGTTGAGAGTGGTAAAATGATCACTTTAAATGTCGGTGGTATTTAGGCTGCAGAGACTGCGAGTCTGGAAGAACAGCTGCAAGGATGGGGAGAAGTGATGCTGATGGCTGATAAAGTCCTCCGATGGGAAAGAGCCTGGTTTCCACCTGCCATCATGGGTGTGGTTTCTTTGGTGTTTCTGTAAGTGAGCTATTAGATTACTATGGGTTGTACTTCTTTTAATAAAGGCTTTTTAATATATAGCTTCCATTTGTGGGGGTGTCTTAAGTCTCTTCTGTAATATATAAACCATAAAGAACCCATAAAGAATGTGTTTCTCATAAGCACTTCTAGTTTCCAGAATTTGTAGTGCTTATGTAAACTTGGTAACCTAAAGCACTTGAGTAAATCAGTGACTCACAAACTTTTTGTCCTCCAGACCCTTAAACTCTTTTATTATTATTATTATTATTAGACTTCAAGTTCTGGGATACATGTGTAGAATGTGCAGGTTTGTTACATAGGTATATACAGACGAGCCATGGTGTTTTGCTGCACCCATCAACCCGTCATCAACATTAGGTGTTGCTCCTAATGCTATCCCTCCCCTACCCGCACTCCCCTAAACTTAAAAAATACTGAGAACTCCAAAGAGCTTTTGTCCATTGATATTTACTTAACCACTGCAGCTACCATATCAGCATGTCACAAAGCCTCTGGAAAGCCACTTGTGAGAAAATAGAGGAAAAATAGCAAATATCTCTGAGAAGCAGCGGGTTCAGTGAATAGTTAGACATGTTTAGTTAGGAATAATAATGACTATGTTTTTCTAACCTTTATTAATTTTTTTAACAGGATTATCTACTATCTAGATCCATCTGTTCTGTCTGGCGTTTCCTGTTTTGTTATGTTTTTGTGCTTGGCTGACTACCTTGTTCCCATTCTAGCGCCTAGAATTTTTGGCTCCAATAAATGGTAGGTAGCATAATGATTTGGCAGTCTCATTTCTGTGTAGTTATTGAACTTGGTGGCTGTGATTAGTATGCTGTAAATAAGCAGAGATAATTGTCTAACCATCAGACACCTAAGCATTACATATATTGCTTTTATGTGAAGAATGTCATAACTGATTTGAATATAAACTGTGCATATTCTGTACTCCATAGTTCTTTTATGGTACATATTTACATTTCCATTGATATTTAACATAGTATAATAACTTCACAAATTATTTTTGAATGAATACAGAAAAGGAAACTGGCAGATTTTCATTCACATTCATTTAGCAATTATTTATTAAATGTCTACTGTGGCAGGCACTGTTAAGTACTCTGAAATATTTTGACGTTTAAGATTGATCTTGTGTTAAGGCTGAGATACTGAGACACTGAGGCAGTGGAATGGCAGTTAACAAAGTGAATACCAAGTGTTTCCGAAGAGGTTCAAGCTGTATACACATGGGTTGCTGATTTTATTTATAGCAATTTTTTTTTTTTTTTTTTTGAGATGGAGTCTCGCTCTGTCGCCCAGGCTGGAGTACAGTGGCACAGTCTCGGCTCACTGCAAGCCCCACCTCTCGGGTTCACGCCATACTTCTGCCTCAGCCTCCTGAGTAGCTGGGACTACAGGCGCCCGCCACCACGCCCAGCTAATTTTTTTTTTTTTTTTTTTTGTATTTTTAGTAGCGACGAGGTTTCACCATGTTAGCCAGGATGGTGTCGATCTCCTGACCTTGTGATCCGCCTGCCTTGGCCTCCCAAAGTGCTGGGATTACAGGCGTGAGCCACCATGCCTGGCCTATTTATACCATTCTTTAAATGGTTGCTTATGAACTCCTCAGATATAGTTAAGTGGATAAGGATCATATTAAAAGTATTTTAACTTCCTCTAGCATGTTGAATTTTGATTCAAATAATCAGCCAAAATAGATGTTGGAATAGATTTTTTCTTCTCAGCTACTATTCTATCCTTGTCTGTTTATTTTATTTGGTTAGTATTCTACTTGTGCCTTTGGTTGTTTGTATCTCAGAGGATAGCAAATTGCAAAATAATTCTGTAAACATAAGAATTTGAAATGTGTATCTTATGGCTCTTTAAGAACAAATTCAGTGGCCGGGCGCGGTGGCTCAAGCCTGTAATCCCAGCACTTTGGGAGGCCGAGACGGGCGGATCACGAGGCCAGGAGATCGAGACCATCCTGGCTAACATGGTGAAACCCCGTCTCTACTAAAAATACAAAAAACTAGCCGGGCGAGGTGGCGGGCGCCTGTAGTCCCAGCTACTCGGGAGGCTGAGGCAGGAGAATGGCGTAAACCCGGGAGGCGGAGCTTGCAGTGAGCTGAGATCCGGCCACTGCACTCCAGCCTGGGCGACAGAGCGAGACTCCGTCTCAAAAATAAA
>NW_016809524.1:908734-929271 GCF_001698545.2 Rhinopithecus bieti | reverse complement strand
GGGCGACACAGCGAGACTCCGTCTCAAAAAAAAAAAAGAAAAAAAAAGAACAAATTCAAAGTTTGCTTAAATTATGATATAATTGACAATATTTAAAGGTGTTTCCCCCAACAGCAGAAGGGATTAGTGTTAGGAACTATCCTTCGAATTGTTTTTCACTTGCAGTAATGAATCAATGTTGTTGGCTCTTTTGGGCAAGTTTCTGAATGTGCAATGTAACAGAGTTAGCAAAGGAAATAAATCACTGACCTTGGCCTTATTAGCCAGATGACATTCCAGTCTGCTAATTTATAACTCCTAGAGGAAAGTTTGCAGAAATAACCACTGATAGTTTCATGGTATGACTCAAGTTATTGATAGAGCAGATTTTGTTTATTTTTTGATCTTACAAGGAAGAAAGAACACTCTTTTGCATAGCCACAGTCTAGCCTTGACCATGGGCAAGAAATCACGCCTCACTGTTAAAAAGAAGTTCCAGGGCTCAGCAGAAATTCTTCTACTTTATCTATCACTGCAGTTTTACAGAGATGAGGGCTAGAGAAGAAAAGGCAACACATCCCTCAGCTCAGCACAGGGCAATAATAGCAGCCATTATAGCTGTGTAGCGAAGACAGTGCAAAGGCAATTCAAAAAAATAAAATAAAATCAGAACCAAGAAAACTATATATATAAAAGGTTTTCTTGGAGGGTCTCTTGGATTTTTACTGCTGTGTTGTTTGTTGATTATATTTTCCCTCCCCTAGGACTAAATTTATGAAGAAGAATTTAGATTTGAGCTGTTTATTGCTGCCTTGTCATCAAATGTATGAAGCCCAGTTGGGGGTGTTATGTGTTAAATGCTAGTAGTTAGTATCTTACTAAAGAGCATTCAAATACAGCTGTTTAGTGGGATTCTGGTAGGTATAGTGCAGAATTTATTAGGATCTAAAGAATATTTAGGAATAGCAAAATCAAATTTATACTGATTTCTCTATGGTCCATAGAAGTCATGAGTCTTACTACCATTAAATAAATGTGACTTCAGAGCCATAGATGATCATTTCTTTATTACACACACACACTCTCGCTCTCATACACTCTTACACAGTTTATGTAAAAACTTACTCCTGTGCTATAAAAGGTGTCTTAATGGTGGAAGGACTTTTTCACTTACGTAAGATATTGGTGAGACATTGTTTTTATTTGGATTTTCTTTAGAAGATAGCTCTTAAATTGAATAGGGTGGTGTGTTTTGGTCAACTGTAGCAATTTTTTTATAGCAAAAGGCAAATTTCTTTTTCTAGGACCACTGAACAACAGCAAAGATTCCATGAAATTTGCAGCAATCTAGTAAAAACTCGACGCAGAGCTGTGGGTTGGTGGAAACGCCTCTTCACACTAAAGGAAGAAAAACCTAAGATGGTACTTTTTTTGCTTTGACTTAAGTACAGTAAAATGTTAAGATTTGAGTCAACTTGCCTTTTGTTTTAATAGTTATTTGAAATTTATTCATTGGTTAATTCCTAAGTACATTCATAAATGTTTACTTGTATTAATTAGACTGAATTATCTTAAAATTAAAATTTTACTTTTGCATTAAATTTTTTATTCTAGTAAAATTCTTCTGTTTCATTTTTCTTACTGAAATAATAGTAAAAGACATATGCTTAGAAAGCATCTTTTCAGGCCTGGCACAGTGGCTCATGCCTATAATCCCAGCTACACGGTAGGCTAAGGATCACTTGAGCTCAGGAGGTTGAGGCTGCAGTGAGCTTGTGTTTGGGGAGTAAGCTGTTTGCACCACTGCACTCCAGCCTTTGTGACAGAATGAGACTCTGTCTCAAAAAAAAAAAAAGGAAAGCATCTGTTCATCTGTTCTCTCATCTGTCAGCTTCACGTTGTGAGGCTGTTCTGTGAAGTTACTAACTGAAAAGATCTATAATTTATATCAAAATATTTACATAGAGAATTGAAGTAATTCTAGGAAGAAACGTATCCAAATTCTATAAAGTAGATCCAATGGAATAGGTTTTAAATCTAAGAATTTTAAAGAAAAGTGATAATAAAAGCTAAATTATTTCCTGAACTTTGAAACACACTCTTCTTTAATTGACAAATAAGAATTACATGTATTTATGGTGTCATCATGAAGTTTTGATATTAAATTCTTGTTGTTTTCATTGCTAGTACTTCATGACCATGATCATTTCTCTTGCTGCGGTTGCTTGGGTGGGACAACAAGTTCACAACCTGCTTCTCACCTACCTGATAGGTAAGTCTTTGAGGAAAAACTACAGGCACATCCTGGCCAGTGAAATTGAACTGTAACTTCGTCAATAAACAACTCCCTAAGTTTTAGACACCGAAAAGGAACTGTGGGAATATAGAAAGATGATTATGGTCTCATAGAAAGTGAAAACAATGCAATAACCAAGGTAGAAAGTAATGCGCAAGAGGTAAAAATAAGCAATGATTATTTTCTGAGGTGGAAGAGGGGATGAGAGCAGAAGTTTCTGGGGATACATCCCAGTGGAAGTAATTGGTTTCATGTTGTTTCCTCCCATTACAGAGTTTAATAATCTGGGAACCTACCTTCTTTAAAATGTAATAATTGGCTGGGCACGGTGACTCAGCCTGTAATCCCAGCACTTTGGGAGGCTGAGGTGGGTGGATCACTTGAGGCCAGGAGTTTGAGACCACCCTGGCCAACGTGGGGAAACCCCGTCTCTACTAAAAATACAAAAATTAGTTGGATGTGGTGGTGCACACCTGTAGTCCCAGCTACTTCGGAGGCTGAGGCATGAGAATCACCTGAACCCAGGAGGTGGAGGTTGCAGTGAGCTGAGATCACACCACTGCACTACACACACACACACACAGAACCTCAGATCACCTGAGGTCAGGAGTTGGGAGACCACCTGGCCAACATTGCAAAATCATGTGTGTACTAAAAATACAAAAATTAGCCAGGCGTGGTGGCAGGCGCCTGTAATCCCAGCTACTCTACTTGGCGGGGTGAGGCAGGAGAATCTCTTGAACCCGGGAGGTGGAGGTTGCTGTGAGCCGAGATTGTGCCACTGCACTCCAGCCTGGGCAAAAAGAGTGAGAGTTGTCACTGTGCACGGTGGCTCATGCCTATAAACCTAGCACTTTGGGAGGCTGAGGCCGGCGGATCACCTGAGATCGGGAGTTTGAGACCAGCCTGACCAACATGGAGAAACCCCGTCTCTACTAAAAATACAAAATTAGTCAGGCGTGGTGGCACATGCCTGTAATCCTAGCTACTTGGGTAGCTGAGGCAGGAGAATCGCTTGAACCTGGGAGGTGAAGGTTGCGGTGAGCCAAGATCCACCATTGTACTCCAGCCTGGGCAACAATAGTGAAACTTTGTCTCAAAAATAAATAAATAAATAACCTTTAGCAAGTTAATTGCTGCCTCCTTAATGTTGCTTTTTTTACATTTATTTTAAGTGACTTCCTTACTATTGCTTCCTGGACTAAACCAGCATGGAATCATTTTGAAGTACATTGGAATGGCCAAGAGGGAGATAAACAAACTTCTCAAACAAAAAGAAAAGAAAAATGAATGATTCTTCTGCTTTAATCAGTGTGATTAGTGGCACACTCATTGCTCCTGGAACGGTTTCTGCTGTACTATCTGGATACTAAAATGTTATGGAAGTAGCTCTTTGCTCTCCCTCACTCTGCCCTTAGTTGATAGAAATTCAGACTCCCCAAGTAAGGCTTTGTGCATAGTGTCTTCATGTCGCATATAGTTGAGTGCGTTCTTAGCAGTTGGCTTCATGGACAACTCATTATTGTGTATAATTTGTTTTGATTTTTCTTACCCAGTGTTAATTGAATTCTTGCTTTTAGACAACTTCCTTTTGTAGTGGTGAACCTTGCCCTTTAGTACAGTTCAAGTGAATCCGGATAATTGTTCATCTTTGCTTTAGCTTAGATACCATGTAGTAGTCTGTGGCTACAGGAAGCTGGTTCTGTCTGCTTCCACAGTCTGCTTAAAAAACTGTCGGACTTCATGAATATAGAGACCAAGTTTACCACTTCTGATGAAGAGACCAATTAAGATTCATTCCTCATTCTGTTTCTTTCCGGTGGGAGAAGAGTCCCCATGAAATAAAATGAAACTGATTCCATGTGCTAGTACTTGCAGGCTTCTCCCTTGTGCAAAGCTTAGCAATTTGTAGGAAGCTTTGATCTTTTTGTCCAAAAAAAGGAATGTCTGACAGGCTTAAGCTTTTGTCCCCTTGCACTTAGACTCGAAGTTAGTAAATCCTTAAGGGCTTTTGACTAGCAGACTTTCACAAGATAACATTTAGGATTTCTAGCATACTTTTAATTTCAGATATTCAGCTGACTTTAGCTATAGTATACAGTAGGTTAAGACTCACGTCTATGATTTTTACTCTAAGACCAGCAAAAGGACAGCAGTCTAATATGTTTAGTTAAGATTCATTTCAGTAGAAGATAATCTTACCTAATTTTTGAGACCAGAATAAGCCTTTTAAGGTAAACCTTAAAATTCTCATTTTATGGTAATACTGGCCATTTTAGTCCCCTAGGTTTGACCTGGGAGATAGTGACTACACTGGTGTCTGACTTTTTTTCCTAGAGATTTCTCCCTGAAAAATACAAGGGCTGTTGGTGAGAGCAGACTTGAGGTGATGATCGTTGGCCTCTGGTCTACAAAGATGTCGTAACTCCTTGGAAAGCTTCTTCTGATCATTCTTAACTTGTTGGTAGCTAGAAATTTAGAGTAGTTGAAATCTGTAGGAATGAACTTCTGAGGGCCAAAAAATGTGACTGACTTGGGAACAATTCTTAAACTGATTAGCTGTAATATAGTTTTGTGAATTTATTGCACTGATGTTGTACCTTGTGATATATCTGTCCCTATTGAATAAGTGTTTTCTCCTCTTTAATATTGCTGTAAACAGTGGTGCCCATTGTAGCATTTTTTTTTTTTTTTTTTGGTATTTCATAAGAAAACTACCTTAATTTTACCTTACTTTCATTGTAAATAAGCCTGTCTTCCCATCTGGATTTTGTTTGTATATACATGTTCTACTGATTAACTACTTTTGCAGTTTTAATCCTGTATTATTCTACTTTGTTTTGTGTAAAATGGGAAAAAATAAAAAAAGCTGGAATCTTCATGTCTCACTTCCTTTAACTTAGCCAATGTAATATTTACATGATTGGATTTATGAATCTGATTAATGAAGTACCCTGTGTGGTCCTTACGTGTCTATAAGGTACTCTAAGAAATCCCACCACTTTGGGAGACCTGGGCACGAGGTTCACTGGAGTCCATGAGTTTGAGGTTGCATTGAGCCGAGTGTACCCCTGCACTCTAGCCTGGGCAACAGAGCAGGACCCTGTTTATGAAAAATTTTAAAAAAAGAACAAAAATAAAAGGTTTAAGTTTATTTATTTAGCAAATATTCCAGGCAGCATGCTAGAGGGAAGAGGAAATGCATTGAACGAGCAGGAGCCAACTGTGTGAGAGGAGGAAGCTGGAAGAACCGGCAGGGACAGAACTGGCTAAATGGTTCCCGTGTGGACACCTTGTACCCCAGGGCCTTGCTAGTGTCTGGTACATGAGTGCTCAGTAAACAACTGTTGGGTGACTTGTCCGAGCTTCACTTATTTTTTAATTAAAAAAATATTTTAGCCAGGTGTGGTGGCTCACGCCTGTAATCCCAGCACCTTGGGAGGCCGAGGTGGGCAGATAATTTGATGTCAGGAGTTCGAGACCAGCCTGGCCAACATGGTGAAACCCCGTCTACTAAAAATAGAAAAATTAGCCGCATGTGATGGCGTGCGCCTGTAATCCCAGCTACTCGGGAGGCTGAAGCAGGAGAATCGCTTGAACCCGGGAGGCGGAGGCTGCAGTGCGCCCGAGACTCCGTATCAAAAGTAAAATAAAATAAAAATTACGGCCCGCGCGGTGGCTCCCGCCTGTAATCCCAGCACCTTTGGAGGCCGAGGCGGGCGGATAGCAAGGTCAGGAGATCAAGAACATCTTCGCCAAAATGGGGAAACCCCATCTCTATTAGCCGGGCGTGGTGGCGCGCGCCTGTAGTCCCAGCTACTCAGGAGGCTGAGGCAGAAGAAATCACCTGAACCCGGGAGTCGGAGGTTGCAGTGAGCCGAGATCACGCCACTGCACTCCAGCCTGGGTTACAAGAGCGAAATTCCGTCTCAAAAAAAAAAAAAAAAAAAAAAAAAAGGTAGACAAACCTCCAATGAACGGCTCACCTTGCCTCTCCCAGGCCGCACCGCGGGAGGTCGATTCCACCGACTCTCAACTGCCAACCCCTGAGGAGGCTCAGTCTTTTTTTTTTTTTTTTTTTTTTTGAGACGGAGTCTTGCTCTGTCACCCAGGCTGGAGTGCAGTGGCCGGATCTCAGCTCACTGCATGCTCTGCCTCCCGGGTTTACGCCATTCTCCTGGCTCAGCCTCCCAAGTAGCTGGGACTACAGGCGCCCGCCACCTCAACCGGCTAGTTTTTTGTATTTTTTAGTAGAGACGGGGTTTCACCGTGTTAGCCAGGATAGTCTCGATCTCCTGACCTCGTGATCCGCCCGTCTCGGCCTCCCAAAGTGCTGGGATTACAGGCTTGAGCCACCGCTCCCGGCCAGAGGCTCAGTCTTTCCCTTCCCCTCCTGCTTCTCCTAGGCGGTCCTTGTTTTTGCCGGTCCTTTGAAAGTCTCGCGATAGCTCTGCCGCTTCCCATAACTCCGTGCGCTCTCCCCTCCCGTTCTCTTTCCGCCATCTTTCCGCGCTGGTGAGTAGCACTCTCTGAGAGCTCCAATTTCATCCGTCTGCCATCGGCGCAATCCTGCAATCTAAGGTTCGGTCTCAGTGTCCTGCGAGGAGGCTGGACCCCTCCTTGGCCGATGATCCTGGCCTTGCCGGTTCCTGGAGAGGCATAGAGAAGAGCCATGCCCGGGCGCCCCAGAGTCTGCACTCCGGGGATCCCGGTTCATGGGGTGCAGGCCGCAGCGCTGGCGGGAGCCGCAACCTTCGACTGCCTAGCTAGGCAGTAACTCCGGTTCGGGCCACAGCGTCTGAATCTCCCTATAGTGCTGAGGCTGCGCCTTGGCCCCGGGCGGCGGGCAACATCGGGACTGGTGGGCCGTGCAGCTTCTCCTTGCTGGGGCCGCGCTGGGAGTTTGGGAGGCTGAGGCCACCCAGCAGATAAAAGTTGCATCGTGCCGGGGTTGGCAGTTTGCTGGGTGCCAATTTGGATCTTCTGGGCCGCGGAGTTTTTCTTTAGACACTTTGAACTTAAGGGGAGAGATTTAAGTTCTACTCTTTACTATTGGCACTTTGGTCTCCATACTTAAGGGCTTTCAGAACTTCAGTTCCCATTAGAAGAGAGTCCATTCTGACAGTATGTAAAATGTTTCCATTTGCCACTGTGGCACTTGCTGTTGGACGTAATTTTAAATGGCACAAAGATGGATGTTTAGTTTAATTGATGGTTCATGGTAGGTGAGAGTGAACTGTTTTAAAGTGCAATGTTAATAGTACAGAATCTGCTGATTTTCAGCAATTTGGAAAATGTTGCCGATGATACTCTGCTTCTGTTCTGAATCACTGATCGACTATAGCCTATGTTTTCGTTTCGGTAGCTGGCAGTTTCTGCTAGTTCTGTCGTTTTCTTGTATCAAGTAGATTTTGTCCCACATTTCATTACCTCCAGACGTTGGCGTGTGGCACGATTCGAAGAACAGTGGTTAGTGAATTGAGTGAATTTAAAAATGTGCAGACTGACGTCCCGATAACCTGTTTACAACAACCGTAGTAAATAGGAATTTTCCTGGGTGGTGGGAAATGGAGAAGCAGCCTTCTCGGACTTAAGAAAACTTCGCCAAGGTGGGGCCAGAAAGAAAAGGATACTTCCGCCGGGCGCGGTGGCTCAAGCCTGTAATCCCAGCACTGGAGCCGAGACGGGCGATCACGAGTCAGGAGTTTCGAGACCCCATCTGGCTAACCGGTGAACCCCGTCTCTACTAAAAAATTAAAAAAAGCTAGCCGGGCGAGTGGCTGGCCGCCTGTTAGTCCCAGCTACTTGGGAGGCTGAGGCTAGGAGAATGGCGTAAACCCGGGAAGGCGGAGCTTGCAGTGAGCTGAGATCCGCCACTGCACTCCAGCCCGGGCCGACCAGCGAGACTCGTCTCAAAAAAAAAAAAAAAAAAAAAAAAGGAATACTTCCGAAGTGTATTGGTTGGTGAGTGTCTGTTGATGTTGGCAATGCCAGTAAAACCTCCTGTTTTGTCTTCCCTCAACAGCCACAATGGTGCGCATGAATGTCCTGGCTGATGCTCTCAAGAGCATCAACAATGCCGAAAAGAGAGGCAAACGCCAGGTGCTTATTAGGCCGTGCTCCAAAGTCATCGTCCGGTTTCTCACTGTGATGATGAAGCATGGTAAGTCTGTTGCCGCTGTGTTCTATGTTTTGATGTGAGACTCTTTAAGAAATGAGTCCTGTAGAAATTAATTACGGGGGACCAAAGTATGTCTGTCATACCTGAGAACGAATGCAATTGACTTGTGGGCTGTGGAGGAGGGGATAGTCTGAAACTTGTAGAGTCACTTAGAGTAGGACTGCTGGAAGAAGGAGCTCTGCTAGGTGTTTGGGAGCTAAATGAAACCGAGTCACTGAAAGGACTCCTGAGCTCATTTCGAGACCAGCCTGGCCAACATGGCAAAACCCCGTCTCTACTAAAAAAAAAATCCCAGCTCTTCGGGAGACTGAGGCAGGGAGAATTGCTTGAACCTGGGAGGTGGAGGCTGCAATGAACCGAGATCGGGCACTGCACTCCAGCCTGGGCGACAGCACAAGACGCCATCTCAAAAAAAAAACCGGAAGGACTCTTGAGATCTTCTCAGAGCCCCTTGAGAGAAAAGATTGGATTATTGCACTTCTTCGGCACAAGGTAGCCTTTGGGAGTGGGAAGCGGTGAAGGAAGGGTCAACGGGAAAATAATTTCTTTCAGAATTGCAAGGTGGATTGTTTTGGGTATTGTCTCCCAAATCTTATGTGTTAGGTTATAAAAATTAGTTCTGGTACAGATCAACTGTCTTCCCCCCAACTTGTTGGAGAAGCAGTCACTGAGGTGATGATGGGAGACTGAAGAATTGAGTAGGCTGGAGCACAGAGGTTTAGCTTTCAAGTTGATGTCTTTTATTTAATCCAGTCAGTTATCTTTTTGTAGGTTACATTGGCGAATTTGAAATCATTGATGATCACAGAGCTGGGAAAATTGTTGTGAACCTTACAGGCAGGCTAAACAAGGTAAGAATGAGTGATATACACATTTCAAAGCTTTAAGAATTTTGTAATGTGGCGTTAGATGTTGTAATTGCCTTTGGAAATAGTAGTGGTGCCATACTTGCTTTATCCAGTGACTTTAAAAAGGTTTAAATATTGACACATACAACTTCATTTGTTCTCCTGGGTTGATTGTACTAGATTATGTCAGTTGACCTAGTGTTTGTTTGGGGTATAAGCTGTCTCAGGGGAGATGGGGGGTGAAACCAGCGGTGGTACTGGTGTTTAAATATTGGATGTTAACACTACCCACCTCACTGGCTTGAACTTGGGTGGCTCAAGGCCACTGAGCCTTTTGTCCAAGAAGCTATGTCCTTCCTCTCAGTGATGTGTTGTTGGGTTTTTTGGATGGAATCTTTGAGTAAATGGGGCTTCGTAAATAGCAATATTAATACTTTTTCTGTTTTTGCTGGCATAGGTCTTTGGGGTTTATGTTGCTTTTCAGTTTGACTTGTCAACACCTTAACCAAGTAAAACTGATTTTGTGGTTTAAGTGATTGCATGTGTTTTGGGGGCAGGTGTCTAAGCTTGTTGAGGTGTCCACTGTGCTTCCTATCAGGTTTGTAGCTTTCAGATTTGCGAAGAGGCAGATCCTCTAGTCCAAGCTTGTCCAGCCTGTCTAATATTGTTGTTTTGTTTTAGACTTTTAGCAGCCTGAAACCATGGTATTTAGTTTCTGTCTCTAGTGATAAATGGAAAAGAGGGATGAAGAAGTGGCCTTACTGGCCCAACTAGAAACAGAAACTAAGAACGCATGTCTGTATTCTCTCCCTTGGACGCCCCTGTGTCTACTGCAACAGATGAGGGGAAAGAGACCCAGAAAGTGAGTTGCTGAAGTATTTATTAAATATTTGAAGAACTGGCTGGGTGCGGTGGCTCACGCCCGTAATCCCAGCACTTTGGGAGGCTGAGGCAGGTGGATCACGAGGTCAGGAGTTTGCGACCAGCCTGGCCAACATGGTGAAACCTCGTCTCTACTAAAAATACAAAAACTAGCCGGCACAGTGGCAGGCACCTGTAATCCCAGCTACTTGGGAGGCTGAGGCAGGAGAATTGCTTGAACCAGGCAGGCGGAGGTTACAGTGAGCTGATACCGCACCACTGCACTCCAGCCTGGGTGTCAGGGCAAGACTCCGTAAGATTTGAAGAACTTGCAAGAGTAATATTATTGTGTTTTACTTGTATGTAGCCGTTAGAACCCCACCTCAAAGTAGGATTTATTTATTTTTATTTATATTTCTTTTGAGATATTCTTGGCTCTGGCCTAGGCTGGAGTGCAGTGGCACCATCTTGGCTCACTGCAGCTTCCTTAGCTCAAGCCGTCCTCCCACCTCAGCCTCCTGAGTAGCTGGGAATACTGGTGCATACCACTGTGACTGCTAATTTTTTTAAAACGTTTTTGTAGAGGTGGGATCTCGCTATTTTGCTTAGATTTGTCTTAAACTTCTGGGCTCAAGTGATCCTCCCACCTCAGCCTCCCAGAGTGCCAGGATTGCAGGCGTGAGTCACTGGGCCCAGCCGAGAAATAAGTTTGAACAGAGCATTCTGTAAATGGAACTTATTTGTGGCACCCTTGTTCTGTGGTGTGCTACTTTGAAAAATTCTAGCCTGTAACAGTTGACATGCAGGCCCTGCTGCTCTGTGCCCTTTTTTTGAGACGGAGTCTCGCTCTCACCCAGGCTGGAGTGCAGTGGCACCATCTTGGCCACTGCAACCTCCGTCTCCCAGGTTCAAGCGATTCTCCTACCTCAGCCTCCCTAGTAGCTGGGATTACAGGTGCGTGGCACCATGCCGGGCTAATTTTTGTATCTTTAGTAAAGATGGGGATTTGCCATGTTGGCCAGGCTGGTCAGGAACTCCTGACCTCAGGTGATCCACCGTGCCTGGCCTGCTCTGTGACGTTCAGCAAAGTAAACAATTTTTGGTTTCTTGGAATTTCATTTCTCCCCATTTATGAGAATGTCCCACTCCATCACTTTCATGCAAGACATGGACCTACCCTTAGCGTGGAAATTGAGCTTGGAAGTAAGATAGTGTGTAAAGACTAGATTGATAACATTCCGGGCTTGATCACATCTTCTTAGGATTCTTCTTAGTTGGGAGAGGGTATGCTGTTTTAATTCTACCAGAATGAGAAGGATTTTTGCTGCTGGAATCAACATAAAAACTTGGATGCAGAGTGCAGCAGACTTTGGGGAAGATCTTTCACTACAGTTTGCTTGGACTAAACTAGTTTCCCCATATTTCTGTCCCTGCATTTCTTTCATCTGCTGTGAGATTGACCTTGTTAGTCAAGTCACAGCATAGCTGATGGGGTAATAGTAGGAGAACTTAAGCAGGCTTCCTGGGTGTAACGCAGTTGGGCCTCTCTGACAAGCCCATTTTCAGTTTCTGTGGGTCAGTCTCTGCTTTTGGAAGTGTTTTTCAAGTATGCCTGTGATTTTAGAGCAGATTTTATGAGCAGAGGGTCTTCAGTTAGTGGACATCAGTTAGTGGACTTTCTTCAGTAGTGTTTTAGGGCTGGCATGTAGTTGAGGGATGACAGCCTTTGGTGAGCTCTTATTTGGGAGGATCATTGTTGCCGTGTCCCGGTAGCCACGAGATGAGAGAATTGCAAGCCCTTTGCTCTTTCTGCCTTCCATCATTCTGTCACATTCATTTGGAAAAATTTGCCTGGGGATGTAGGACATTGTTTCTTGGAAATATGTAATGGTACTTCATTGGTGGGAGCAGTGTTCTTAGTTCGCTGCCGGTGCAGCGTGTTCCTTAGATATTCTAATAATGTGTAGTTTTTAGCTTATGAGCTTCAGGATTTGAGACCCTACGATTTTATTTCAGCCTTACTATATAAGAAAGGGTTGGCTATAGTCTCTCTTGTCAAGACTTGATCTCTTGGCTATGTAAAATCTGATCATTCCGGACAGTTCTCTAGCCAACAGGGAGCACGCCGGTGGCTAGACACTGCCATGTATTGCCTTGTTCCATTTCTTTTCATGTCTTTGCTTTTTCTCCTAGGCATGTGGGCCTCGTAGGCGGGCATAGTCTTACTTAAGTGTATTTTTTGAAAAGTATGTCAAGAATTGTGCACAGAATAGGTACCCATCTGAATGCTGGTTTGGTTGGTTTGGAGGACTGTTCGTTTATGAATGTCAGCTTGTGTTACTCAGTTTTTCTCTTCATTGGTAAAGTGAAGACTTCTTTTGTTTTTGTTGTTGTTATTTTATAGTGTGGAGTGATCAGCCCCAGATTTGATGTGCAACTCAAAGATCTAGAAAAATGGCAGAATAACCTGCTTCCATCCCGCCAGTTTGGGTAAGTTGGCCTTTCCTTAATTAAAAGAAGTTAATGCTTAAGAATTGCTGTGGTGCAGTTTGACTTGAGGTTTTTTTTTTTGTTGTTCTTTGTTTTTTTCCTTTTTAAAGCAAAGCAGTGGTAATTTGTCTACTCTCAACCATTTTGACCTAATAATTTCCTCAAGTGTTATCCATGTTTCTTTTTTCTCTCTTTAAATAGAGACAGGGTTGGCCAGGCGCAGTGGCTCACACCTGTGATCTTAGCACCTTGGGAGGCCGAGGCGGGCGGATCACCTGAGGTTGGGAGTTCGAGACCAGCCTGACCAACATGGAGAAACCCCGTCTCTACCTAAAATACAAAATTAGCCAGGCTGCTGGTACACACCTGTGATCCCAGCTTCTCGGGAGCCTAAGGCAGGAGAATTGCTTAAACCCAGGAGGCGGACGTTGCAGTGAGCTGAGATCGTGCCATTGCACTCCAGCCTGGGCAATAAGAGTGAAATTCTGTCTCAAGAAAAAAGAGAGAGAGACAGGGTTTCACTTTGTTGCCCAGGCTGGAGTGCAGTGGCTATTCACAAATGTGGTCATAACACACTACAGCCTTGGCTTCCTGGCCCCAAGCAATCCTCCCCACTCAGCCTCTTGTGGATTTGGGAATGCAGGCGCCTGCCACCGTGCCTGGCTATTTGCCATATTTCACGTGTTAGGCTTCAGGTTCTGAGAGGCGCATGAGAGCTTAGACTGGCAGAAGAGGAGGGTTGTGTCCACTTTCATGTCTGCCCTTTTGGCAGATAGTTCATATTGTGTGTTCCCTGTGATTCCAGACTCAGGGCCAGAGTCAGTTCTAAGCCTGGGCCTTTGAGAAAACTTAATTTGGGAATCTTTGTCCGTAAGAGCCTGTCTGAGTTCAAATCCTTGTTTTTCTGCTTTAAAGTCATGAGATCTTGGGCAAGTCATAGCCTTGATTTCTTCATCTGTAAAAGTGGTAATAGTCCTCTGTTTATCACCTGATTTAATTTTGGTAAAACATTTTATGAGCTGACACAGTAAATGTGTATCTTTGTGGTTAAGAATTTATATCCTCCAAATTATGCGTCTGGTGCCTTGGTTGAATGTATTCTCACTTCATGGTTGCTGTATTACTGGTACAGCATTCTCTTACGAAAATCATTTCTCTTTGTAATTATGATAACTGATTTTAATGCTGCACATTTGCATACTGTACGCTTGTTACAGTGATCCCCACAGCCACTCACTGTACACGTGAACGTGTCTCCATATAATAGTTATACGGTGCATGGCAGAAACACAATTCAGACTCAAGTTTATGTGAGTACTTTCAAGTCTCCTTACCTGAGAGCACAAAGTGACATTTGAAGTTAAAGGAGTTCCCAGATGCCTTTGTTTTCAGTCAAGTTTGTTTCATGGTGTAGGCAGAAGTCAGGGCTGTGTGAGGCAGAAGTCAGGGCTGTGTGATTGTGTGGCTCCGCTCTCTGGATCTGGCTCTGTTGGTTGCAGGAGTCATGCTCATATGCTACATGAGGCACCAGCAGTGGCACTGTCAGTTTCTGTGTGCTCCACAGGAAAGCACCCTTAACCACTGATGAGTGTTGATGTTTTTCTGCACTAGAAGGCTCTATGTTGAACTATTAAACTTACCAGCATTTTCTTTTTCCACTCCATAGTTTCATTGTACTGACGACCTCAGCTGGCATCATGGACCATGAAGAAGCAAGACGAAAACACACAGGAGGGAAAATCCTGGGATTCTTTTTCTAGGGATGTAATACATACATTTACCAATAAAATGCCTCATGGACTCTGGTGCTTCCACTTGGTCGTTTTGAGCCTTCACAGCAGTGTAGCCGGAGCGTCTGCGGCAGCATGCCATTGCTTCGTTTATTGGTGAATGCAATTCCCCGAAGTGACTAATACAGCCAAGGGAAAAAGTTCTTAGGAAACAAATATGCATAAGAAAACAGTCACCCCTGCTGTCTGCCAAAACCAGGTATTTGACACTAAATATTTTACTTATATTTCATTTTTTTTTGAGACAAAGTCTCACTCTGTCGCTCAGGCAGGAGTGCAGTGGTGCGATCTTGGCTCACTGCAGTCTTCGCCTCCCGGGTTCAAGTAATTGTCCTGTCCCAGCCGCCTGAGAAGCCTGGGATTATAGGTGTGTGTCGCCACACCTGGCTAATTTTTATATTTTAATAGAGACGGGGTTGCGCCGTGTTGCCCAGGCTTGTCTCGAACTCTTGGCCTCACGCGATCAGCGCACCTCGGCCTTCCAAGGTGCTGGGATTACAGCCATGAGCCACCACACCTGGCCTATATTTCAGTATTTTCTATTAGTTTTTAATGAGTTTATTTTGCCTGGCTAGGATTATTCTGTAAATAGGATTTTAGATCTTGCTTTTGTCACTGACCACTGTAAGAAATACTTGATAGGAATTTTTTTTTTTTTTGTAAGACAGTCGCTCTGTCACACAGGCTGGAGTGCAGTGCATGATCTTGGCTCACTGCAACCTCCGCATCCCAGGTTCAGGTAGTTCTTGTGCCTCAGCCTCCCAAGTAGCTGGGATTACAGGTGTGCGCCACCATGTCTGGCTAATTTTTGTATTTTTAGTAGAGACGGGTTTCACCATGTTGGCCAGGCTGGTCTCGAACTCCTGATCTCAAGTGATCCACCTGCCTCGGCCTCCCAAAGTGCTGGGATTACAGGTGTGAACCACCGCGCCTGGCTTAGGAATTGTTCCAAGAGGATTTGGTGCCACTTGGAGGTGCCCATTGAAGTGTGGTGGGCACTGTTGATCACTGACGGGGTAGTTGGTGCTGACCCGGTACTGGGGCGTGTCCCGCAGTCTCTGCTCTGCCCTTGGCTAGCCAGGTAGTGTGCCAAGTGGGGAGAGAAGCTACCTTATGAAGGGGCGTGGATGAACTTCCTGAAAGGAGGGCCTACCTTTGTAATATGTGGGAAGTAGCTACAAATGTTACAGAAGGGCCCTCGAGATGGGGCAGATAAGGCCCCTATTTGTGAGAAGTGAGTTGAGAGGCGTGTTTGGGGCCTCTGATGTTTGGGAGGCTGTGAGTAATTAACATGAGTTTTGAAGTCCAGCACGAGAACTCAGGTTTCCTCTTCCACTCAGTAGCCTCAACATTCTTATCTGTAATGGAAATGATGCAAAACCCATCCCCGAGTTGAGGGAAAAATGAGATTGTGTAAAGCGTACTTGGCACGTGACAGTCACGGCCTGGGGACAGTGAGTCCAGAAGGATTTTCTTATGCCAGGGTTGTAATCTCTAGGATCACAGGGCTGTGACTTGTTTAACCATTGTGTCTCTGGTCCCTAGCCTGCAGCCTCCCAGGAGGCGGAGGTTGCATTGAGCTGAGATCGTGCCATTGCACTCCGGCCTGGGCAATGAGCAAAACTCCATCTCAAGAAAAAAGAGAGACAGGGTTTCACTTTGTTGCGCAGGCTGAAGTGCAGTGGCTATTCACAAGTGTGGTCATAACACACTACAGCCTTGGCTTCCTGGCCCCAAGCAATCCGCCCCACTCAGCCTCTTGTGGATTTGGGAATGCAGGCGCCTGCCACCGTGCCTGGCTATTTGCCATATTTCACGTGTTAGGCTTCAGGTTCTGAGAGGCGCATGAGAGCTTAGACTGGCAGAAGAGGACGGTTGTGTCCACTTTCATGTCTGCCCTTTTGGCGGATAGTTCATATTGTGTGTTCCCTGTGATTCCAGACTCAGGGCCAGAATCAGTTCTAAGCCTGGGCCTTTGGGAAAACTTAGTTTGGCGTGTAGGGATGCCTCAGTCACTTACATGTTGATTGAGTGAATAGTCGATTTCTTTCTGGACACTTAAAATAGGATATGAAAATGGCTCCATTTGTTGTCACCGTTTTGTGGGGATCCTATGTCCTTTGAAGTGGTCAGGAGTGGGAGAAATACCATAGAGAGGGGTGGTGTGGTTGATGGATTTAACACGTGTTCTTTATGTTGGCAAGGAAGCAGATGGCCTTACCCCCTGTCCTCAGATCCTGTAAGTGACTTTATGACCCAGGGCTGCTTGGTGTGGGACTAGACCCCAGGGTTTGAGGGTCTGAAGACAATTTAGGTTCCTGCTGGCAGGATGTCTTGGCTCAGAGCCAAGTATTTCTGTGGGGGGTGATCCCAGCTTCCTCCCAGCATACTGCTGCTGCTGACAGGCAGAGACCCCAGAGTGGGGAGAGGGTGATAGCATCTAGATCACCCATTCCTGCCTAGATGGTTTTGGGTCATAGTAAAAGGGATCTCAGCACCTATGCAGTTCTCAGTCTCGGAGCCGCAGGTGTCAGGAATATAATGCACTATCCAAAAATGCATGCCAAACTTAATACCTATGCATTTTTATGGAGACACTCCATAGGGCCTTTGACCAGAGGTTGAAAGAAATTTGTCATTCAAAAGACCAAGGAACCACTGCCAAGTACCTCTACATTCAGCAACACATCTATACTGGTGCATGCCAAGTGTCCTCGCTTAGAGTCTGTTGTCTCACCTCAGGGTCAGGAGTGACAGGGGAAAGAGCACACAGGTCTCTGGGCAAGGCAGAGTTTGAATCTAGGTCTGGACCAACATCTGAGAAGACAGCTTCACCCCAGGCTAGGAAGTTCACTTTCAGCTCCTGGCCAGGGAGAAAGCAAACTCTGGGAGACCTCAACTCTGAATCTCAGTTGGCATTTCAGTCTAATCCATTGTTGCCAAAGACATACTTGCCAATCCCGAATCCTCAGAGGGCTCCATACATGCTGCACTTCAGCCTTCACTCCCAGTTCATCCCAACTGGAATGCCTTTTTTTCTCCAAAGATGTTCCCAAGAGCCAAGTTAAATGTTACTTCCAACCTCAGGTGATCTCCCCGCCTCGGCCTCCCAAAGTGCTGGGATTACAGGCGTGAGTCACTGCACCCGCAGAAATGAGACATTCTTTGGGGCCTGAACAGTGTTTAGGATGTTTAGGGCTGTAGATTGTGCTGAGCCAGTACTGAACATAAGATCCTGAGTGGACAGAGACACCTTCGTGGTCATGAGTAAATTTGTTTTTAAGAGCTGGGAGTGGTGACTGACACCTGTAATCCCAGCACTGGGAGGCTGAGGTGGGAGGATGGATCACTTGAGCCCAGAGTTTGAGATCAGCCTGGGTAACATAACAAGACTCTGTCTCTACAAAAAAGAAAAAAATTAGCTGGGTGTAGTGGCATGAATCTGTAGTCCCATCTACTCAGGAGGCTGAGGTGGTAGGATTGCTTAAGCCTAGGAGGTCAAGGCTGTAGTGAGTCATGTTTGTGCCACTGTACTCCAGCCTGGGTGACAGATAATGTGTCTCAAAACAAGAAAAAGAAAAACAAAATCTTGACCAGGTGCGGTGGCTCACGCCTGTAATCTCAACACTTCGGGAGGCCAAGGCAGGTGGATCACCTGAGGACAGGAGTTTGAGACCACCTGGCCAACATACATGGTGAAACCCCGTCTCTATTAAAAATACAAAAATTTGCTGGGCCTGGTGGTGCACACCTGTAATCCCAGCTACTTAGGAGGCTGAGGCAGGAGAATCGCTGGAAGCCAGGAGGTGGAGGTTGCAGTGAGCCAAGATGGAGCCACTGTACACACTCCAGCCTGGGCAATAAGAACAAAACTCTGTCTCAAAAAAAAAAAAAAATCCATTTAAAAAAATAGTATCTTTGTGACATGGAGAGCCTATCTTCCTAGGAACTGAGAGGGTTACTGGCTGCAAGGGAGATGGGGAAAACAAGTCCCGGCCTCCACCTAGGGAATCTATAGACTCACAATGTAGGAATTTCCCCAGACACAGAGGAGTACTTTAAAGGTACTGTGCGGCCCAAAATGGTGGAGTAGGGAATTAATTACAAGGCTCCCAACACAACTAATGAGGTGGCAAGAACTGTCAGAATCAACGTCTGAAGTACTCTGGGGTCTCGCTTTTTGTTATATTTCATTTTTTTGAGAGGGGGTCTCACTCTCTTCCCCAGACTAGAGTGCCATGGTGCAATCTCAGCTCACTGCAGCCTTGACCTCCCACCTCAGCCTCAGAGTAGGTGGGATCATGGGCGCAAGCCACCACGCCAGGCTAATTTTTGGATTTCTTGTAGAGACAGGGTTTTACTATGTTGTCCAGGCTGGTCTTGAACTCCTGAGCTAGAGCAATTCACCAGCCTCAGCCTCCCTCCCAAAGTGCTGGGATTACAGGCTTGAGCCACCGCACCCAGCCTTCTCGTTTTTTAAAAGGGAAACAAACTTAACAACTACCAAGGGAAAATTCGGAGAGAAAGCTCTGAGGTTGGGCGCGGTGGCTCACACCTGTAATGCCAGCACTTTGGGAGGCCAAGACGGGTGAATCACCTGAGGTCAGGAGTTCGAGACCAACCTGGCCAACATGGTGAAACCCCGACTCTACTAAAAATACAAAAATTAGCCGGGCATGATGGCACATGTGCCTGTAATCCCAGGTACTTAGGAGGCTGAGGCAGGAGAATCCCTTGAACCTGGGAGGCAGAGGTTGCAGTAAGCCAAGATAGCGCCACTTCACTCCAACCTGGACGAAAGCAAAAGTTTGTCTCAAAAAAAAAAAAAAAAGAAAGCTCTGCTTTGTGGTAAGAGTGTGATTGATGGCATTTTTGCTTGCTCACATAACGTCCCCCCAACTCCAGATCAGCAGGGACCATGAGGATGTCAGCCTGCACTTCTGGAGCTGGTTGCTAGCGTGGGGGAGTACACAGAATTTACTGTCAAAGAATTGTGGTTATAGGCTGGGTGCAGTGGCTTACACCTGTAATCCCAGCACTTTGAGAGGCCAAGGCGGGCAAATCACGAGGTCAGGAGTTTGAGACCAGCCTGGCCAACATGGTGAAACCCCATCTCTACTAAAAGTACAAAAAATTAGCTGGGCATGGTGGTGGGTGCCTGTAATTACAGCTACTCGGGAGGCTGAAGCAGGAGAATCGCTTGAACCCGGGAGGCGGAGGTTGCAGTGAGCCAGGATCACACCACTGAACTCCAGCCCGGGTGACAGAGTGACTCCGTCTCAAAAAAAAAAAAAAAAAAAAAAAGAATTGTGGTTGTAGGTCTTCACCTGTCTGTCTGATGACTTCCCCAAGGACTAGCAGAAAGGCTTCTGAGCTTTTTACCCAGGACATTTTCAGGGCTGGGGTGGCTTCCCAGGTGGCTTTAGACAAAAGCATTGAAAGACATAGGTACTCGCCTAAATACCCTGGGGCAGGGGACAACACTTGGGACAAGCAATCGACCAGGCAGCCTGGGAAGGAAGTTTGGAAAAAGAGATGTGTGTCTGTAGAGGCTTTTAAAAGCTTCCACATAAACCAGGAAATGAAGAAAGCTATGTGCATGCCTGTAGTCAGTTGCATGCTCAGAAAAGGCCTAAGAAACTGTGGGGCCAAGGCAGTTGGATCACCTGAGGTCAGGAGTTCGAGACCAACCTGACCAACATGGTGAAATCCTGCCTGTACTAAAAATACAAAAACGTTAGCTGGGCGTGGTGGCACGCATCTGTAATCCTAGCTACTCGGGAGGATGAGACAGAAGAATCACTTTACCTGGGAGGCGGAGGTTACAGTGAGCTGAGATTGTGCCACTGCACTCCAGCCTGGGTGACACAGTGAGACTCTGTCTCAAAACAAAACAAAACAAAACCAAACAAAAGGCCTAAGAAGACCCTAGGTTTTCATTTTCATCTCTTGCTGGCCTTTGGTCTCTGTGCAAGCAGGAAGTGAAGGCTAAGGCAGATGGCCTGGTTAAGCGTTGAGAGAGTGCCCCAAACAGATCCAATTTGCAAAGATAAGGATAGTATTTTCTGCCTGCCTTCTTGCCTGCCTTCTCT
>NW_016809524.1:904888-908599 GCF_001698545.2 Rhinopithecus bieti | reverse complement strand
CCATTTGTTGGCTTCAGCCATTTTAGGTAGCTCTTAAAATACCAGCTGACTGACAAGCAAAAAGAGCAGAAACTTTATTGGCAAAGAATACAGACTTTACAAAAATAGTTTGGAAAATTTACCAAACAAGCAAACCACAGCAACCCACGATAGACAGCAACAACAGACCCTGGGGAAGGAGGAGAATCTGATTTTCAGTGTCGTCATAAATTGAAAATGTCAACAAAACCCCTCACGGCATGCAAAGAAATAATAAAGTTCCACTCATTTGTGGCAAAAAGAAATGACTAGATACTGTCCTTGTGGCAGCCCAGGTATTGGTCTTACTAGCAATGACCTATTTTTTTTTTTTTTTTTTTTTTTTTGAGATTGAGTCCCGCTCTGTCGTCCAGGCTGGAGTGCAGTGGCACGATCTTAGCTCACTACAACCTCTGCCTCTGGGGTTGAAGCGATTCTCCTGCCTCAGCCTCCTGAGTAGCTGGGACTACAGGCGTGTGCCACCACGCCCAGCTAATTATTGTATTTTTAGTAGAGATGGGGGTTTCATCATGTTGGTCAGGCTGGTCTCAAACTCCTGACCTTGTGATCTACCCCCCTCAGCCTCCCAAAGTGCTGGGATTAGAAGCGTGAGCCACTGTGCCCAGCCCAGCAATGACTTTTTAAGCACTTTAGTTATTTAATTTTTTTTTTTTAAAGAGATAGGGTCTCCCTCTGCCACTCAGGCTGGAGTGCAGTAATGCAGCCATAGCTCCATAGCTCACTGCAGCCTCTACCTCCTGGGCTCAAGTGAGTCTCCTGCTTCAGCCTCCTGAGTAGCTGGAACTACAAGTATGCACCACAATGCCAGACTAGACAATTACTTTTTTTGTGTTTTGAGATGGAGTCTCACTCTATCACCCAGGCTGGTGTGCAGTGCTGTAATCTCAGCTCACTGCAACCTCTGTCTCCCAGGTTCAGGTGATTCTCGTGCCTCAGCCTCCCAAGTAACTGGGATTACAGACACCCACCACCATGCCCAGCTAATTTTTGTATTTCTACAAAATAGAAATACAAAACCCTGGAGACAGGGTTTCATCATATTGGCCAGGCTGGTCTTGAACTCCTGACCTCAAGTGATCTGCCTGCCTCAGCCTCCCAAAGTGCTTGGATTACAGGCATGAGCCACCATGCCCAGCCGACAATGAGTGTAAATCGACTGTCTTAAATAAAGAACTGAAGGAAACCATGGACAAAGTCCTAAAGAGAGGGCACTTTGCAGAAGTCGTAGAACCTTGAGAGCCAGCAGGGCAGTGGGCCAGTGAAATGTTGAGTTATTACTATTATTAAATCAAATCACATGAATAGCAAACCCTCAGAGAACAAGAAGTCGTTGTTGTATCACAGGGGCTCTATCAGTAGAGGCGGAGTCCTGAACTTGGCACAGTGTCTGGCACACACTAGGTCTTCAAGAA
Organism: Rhinopithecus bieti; assembly: GCF_001698545.2. Classification (NCBI taxonomy): domain Eukaryota; kingdom Metazoa; phylum Chordata; class Mammalia; order Primates; family Cercopithecidae; genus Rhinopithecus; species Rhinopithecus bieti. The sequence continues at coordinate 907,148 of NW_016809524.1, read as the reverse complement.
AGTTTTAGAGTAAACAAATGCATCCACGATGCTTTTATGTTGGGTGAGGTCTTTCTAGCAGTCAAAATTTTATTTTATTTTTCCTCCTTGTGATGGGGTTTGTGGGAATGGGAAAAATGATATAGAGGAAGAGCAAACCAAAATCATCTTGAGTTAGCGGATATATTTCTCCTATCTCCATTCTTCACTAAGAACAGTCTTTGCTGGGCATGGTGGCTCACACCTGTAATTCCAGAACTTTGGGAAGCCAAGGTGAGTGGATCACCTGAGGTCAGGAGTTTGAGACCAGCCTGGTCAACATGGTGAAACCCTGTCTCTACTAAAAATACAAAAATTACGTGGGGTGCTGTGGCTTGTGCCTGTAATCCCAGCCTTTTGGGAGGCCAAGGCTGGTGGATCACTTGAGGTCAGGAGTTCAAGAATAGCCTGGTCAACATAGTGAAACCCTGTCTCTAATAAAAATGCAAAAAAAAAAAAAAAAAAAAAAAAAGCCAGGCATGGTGGTGCATGCCTGTAATCCCAGCTACTCGGGAGGCTGAGGCAGGAGAATTGCTTGAACCTGGGAGGCAGAGAGTGCAGTGAGCTGAGATCATGCCATTGCACTCTGGCCTGGGGGACAGAGCGAGACCCTGTCTCAAGAAAAATAAATAAATAAATAAATAAATAAAATTAAAAACCCCAAAAGACAAAAATTAGCCAGGTGTGGTGGTGCATGTCTATAATCCCAGCTACTCAAGAGGCTGAGGCAGGAGAATCGCTTCAGCCCAGGGATAAAGCGGCTGCAGCAAGCCAAGATGGCACCACTGCACTCCGGCCTGGGGGACAGAACAAGACTTTGTCTTTTTTTTTGTCTTAAAAAAAAAAAAAAAAAGACCGGGCGCAGTGGCTCACACCTGTAATCCCAGCAGTTTGGGAGCCCAAGGTGGGAGGATCACGAGGTCAGGAGATGGAGACCACGGTGAAACCCCTATCTACTAAAATTACAAAAAATTAGCGGGGCGTGGTGGCTAGCATCTGTAGTCCCAGCTACTTGGGAGGCTGAGCTGGGAGAATGGCGTGAACCCGGGAGGTGGAGCTGGAGCTTGCAGTGAGCCGAGATCGCGCCACTGCACTCCATCCTGGTCGACATAGCGAGACTCGGTCTCCAAAAAAAAAAAAAAAAAAAAAAAAAAATAACAGTATTGTCTTTGGGTAAGCATAGGCACACAGTTAAAAAAAAAAGAGTCATGTCTTTGGGACTGAGTGGCATATGTTCTGAATTAGTGTGCCCAGGTGTGGTGAAAGACACTGAGAAGCCACTGCTTGATGGGTTGTCTTTTGTTGTTAAAGTTGTGGGCTGCTATGGGATGGGTTGCCTGTCTGCATCCTCTTCAAAAAGCACACAATATGGCAAGTGGAAGCAGGAGAGAGCTCCCAGGAGTGCCTCGTGCCAGGCGAAGAGGTTGTATGGCAGGTGGTGGGTAGGTGCCTAGGGAGAGGAGGTCTACATCTGCTATCCTTCCAGCACGATGGCTCCCAAAGCAGAGTGAAATGTGATGTTCCCACTTCCCAAGGCATCCAAAGGAGGGGACTTGAAGAATGCAGCCTAGCAACCATGTGCGTAAGAATGTGAGGAAGTAAGGGGCTTGAGGATGATCCTGAGGGTCAACTGGACTGTGGGGAAATAGTGTAGCCTTCTTTCCTTTGAGCTTCAATAATTATCTCTCCTGTGATGATGATGATAATGATAAAGATGATGCCATACTTCTGTGGCACATACTGTGTTCCAGATATTGTTCATATAACTCATCTAATTTTCATAGCAGTTTTACAAGATGGGTACTGTTTGGATGAACGGAGGCAAGATGGTGCACTTGCGGGTTCTTCATCCCCCCAACTTTTCCCGCGCGCGCGAAAATGCAGCCGGCGACCCGGGAAGGTGCAGACCAACTAGGCATGCGCCAGGTGATGTCAATCCGAAGAGACCAAGATTTACCTGGTCCCACCTGCGGAACGCCCCCCGACACGCCCGTGCCCCGCCTATTGCCCTCCCACTCCTAGAAAAGCCGCTCCGGACGAACGCCACGCACGGACTTCCCAGCTTCCCCACTGCGGTCGGGACTGTTGGAACTCCGTCCGAGAGCTGCACGGGTGACTCTGTGGGCCTCATTTGCCGGAGGCCAACAGACCTCTCCCTACCCACCTTCTTCCTCTGAAGCTAGGTGACCAAAATAAACTTGCAGTTTTGCTCCTACCCTTGCCTAGTCGCTGGTTCTTTTGT
>NW_016809524.1:888961-901913 GCF_001698545.2 Rhinopithecus bieti | reverse complement strand
ATTACAGCACTTAGGAGAAGGACTAGAACATGGTTCAGTACTCAGGCTCCTGCCCCACATTGCAATTAAAACAAGTACTTTTTTTTTTTTTTTTTTTTGAGGTGGAGTCTCACTCTGTTGCCAGGCTGGAGTGCAGTGGCGCAATCTGGGTTCACTGCAACCTCTGCCTCCCAGGTTCAAACAATTCTCCTGCCTCAGCCTCCCGAGTAGCTGGGACTAGAGGTGCATACCAGCTAATTTGTGTATTTTCAGTAGAGACAGGGTTTCACCATGTTAGCCAGGATGGTCTCGATCTCTTGACCTCGTGATCCACCCACCTCAGCCTCCCAAAGTGCTGGGATTACAAGAGTAAGCCACCGCACCCAGTCAAGATGGTTACTATTTTTATACCATTTTATAGAAGAGGAAACTGAGGTATAGAGAAGTCAAGTCACTTGATCATACAGCTAGTGTGTGGAGGAGACAGATTCAAACCCTGGCTTCTGTCTTAGTCACTGCATTGGCTTCACGGGCTTATCATAAGGATTAAATGCGTGAACACGCTAAGTGTTTAGTTCAGTGTCTGGCACAGGATCAATGTTCAGAAAATCTTAACAGCTTGCCATCAGTATCAGAACCCAAACAAACAGGTGGAACTCTCTCCAACTCTTAACATCACATGTGCTTGTATAACCAGCCACTGTTTTTTTAATTAAAAAAATTTTTTTGAGACAGGTTCTTGCTTTGTCACCCAGGCAGGAAGGCAGTGGTGAGAACACAGCTCACTGTAGCCTCCACCTCCTGGGCTTGAGCGATCCTGCCAACTCAGCCTCTTGTGTAGCTGGAACCACAGCATGTGTCACCATGCCCTGCTAATTTATTTATTTATTTTTATTTTTGGTAGAGATGAGGTCTCACTATCTTGCCCAAGCTGTTCTCAAATTCCTGGACTCAAGCAATCCCCCTGCCTCAGCCTCCCAAAAGGCTGAGATTACAGGCATGAGTCACTGCGCCTGGCCAATCAGTCACTTACTTTATTTTATTTTATTTTATTTATTTTTATTTTTATTTTTTGAGATGGAGTCTTGCCCTGTCACCCAGCTTGGAATGCAGTGGCATGATCTCAGCTCACTGCAACTTCTGCCTCCTGGGTTCAAGTGATCCTCCTGCCTCAGCCTCCCAAGTAGTTGGGACTACAGGTACGCACCATCATGCCCAGCTAATTTTTGTATTTTTAGTAGAGATGGGGTTTCACCACGTTGGCTAGGATGGTCTCGATCTCTTGACCTCATGATCCACCTGCCTCAGCCTCCCAAAGTGCTGGGATTACAGGTGTGAGCCACCACGCCTGGCCTTAATCAATCACTTTTAAAGGAGAGTGGGGAACATCATGTTTTGCAACTATTTGTTGAACTTTTGGATATTTACTTGGAACAAATAAAAACACTTTTGTACCATGTGAAAGGTAAAATTTGCTCAAGCTGTCCCTCATCCTGCCCTGGCCTGCTTCCACATGCGGCTGGGTGAACTGACCCCATTCTCTATTTTTTTTTCGTTACTTTATTTTTTGGAGACGGAGTTTCACTCTTGTCGTCCAGGCTGGAGTCCAATGGTGCGATCTTGGCTCCCTGCAACCTCTGCCTCCTGGATTCAAGCGATTCTCCTGCGTCAGCCTCCTGAGTAGCTGAGATTACAGGTGCCTGCCACTACGTCCAGCTAATTTTTGTATTTTTAGTAGAGACAGGGTTTCACCATGTTGGCCAGGCTGCTTTTGAACTCCTGACCTCAGATGGTCCACTTGCCTCAGCCTCCCAAAGTGCTGGGATTACAGGCATGAGCCACCATGCCCAGTCCATTCTCTGCTTCTTGATGGCTTCCCCCTCCTGGGGCATTGATCACTTATTCATGACACTGCCGGGTCATGAGCCACTTCTCTGCTCACCCTTGGAGGATCCAAGTGATTCACAAAAGGACACAAGGGATATGATTAGTCCTCTGTGAGTGATTCTGAGGGGCCATGGTATAGAGAGAGAGAGAGGAAGGAGGATGGGAAAATGCAGGCAGTTCCTTCCCCAACCCATTCTGACAGTTCGCTGGTTAGAGAAAAATCCCCATGTCAGAGAATGTTTTCCTTTGTTTCTTTCCCGAGAAATAGAATGTGGGTCTGGCACTGGGGAGGACTCTAGTAATTCATATTTTCTGCTTATTTGGCTCCTGGCTGAACAGGAATTTACATTACTTAATGTCTGGGTTTTTCCGGGGGAATCAAAATAAGTTTTCTATTCAATTATTAAGCAAATTTCACAGCCAAATAATCCTCTTAATTTTACAAGTGGGATTTTCCCTGGCAGAGGGTTTTCTGGCTTCTCTGGGGTACTTGATCTGTCTCCTGTCTTCTGTTTCCTCCATCCTTGTCTGGCTGTGAAGGAAGCTAAAGACCCTCGTTCATGGATTAGGGGCTTCTCAGTGGCAGTTGGGAGACTTTGGCTTTGCAAGCTAGAGATGAATCTTTTTTTTTTTTCCCCCCTGAGACAGAGTCTCGCTCCGTCGCCCAGGCTGGAGTGCAGTAGTGCGATCTCCACTCACTACAACCTCTGCCTCCCAGGTTCAAGCGATGCTCCTGCCTGAGCCTCCCAAAGAGCTGGGACTACAGGCGCCACCACCATACCCGGCTAATTTAAAAAATACTTTTAGTAAACGTGGGGTTTTCACCATGTTGGCCAGGCTGGTCTCAAATTCCTGACCTCAGGTGATCTGCCTGCCTTGGTCTCCCAAAGTGCTGGCATTACAGAGGTGAGCCACCACGTCTGGCCTAGAGATAAATCTTAATGTCTGCCAGCCATGGGGTAAGAGTCCACTCCCTCTTTCTGCTCTTCAGTCTATTGAGGTTGGGCACAGGCACAGCTGCAGCTCTAGTAGGGGTTGGGCCTGGGGTCAGTGGAGACAAAATATGAAGGTAACAGGACAATGTATGGGGCCCAGTGTGCTCTGCCTGGGCTGCTCAGGGAAAAAACAAAACAAAAACAACAACAACAACAAAAAACACAAATAACAACCTTTTTTTTTTTTTGTCAGAACTACAGTGAAAGATCTCTATGTCTTGGCCAGCATTTGTTATCTTTTGCTTCTTTGAAAATAGCCATCCTGGGCCAGATGTGGTGGCTCACGCCTGTAATCCCAGCACTTTGGGAGGCTGAGGCGGGTGAATCACCTGAGGTTAGGAGTTTGAGAGCAGCCTGGCCGACACGGTGAAACCTCTTCTCTACTAAAAATACAAAAATTAGCTGGGCGTGGTGGCTCACATCCATAATCCCACCTACTCAGGAGGTGGAGGAACAAGAAGAGCTTGAACCCGGGAGGTGGAGGTTGCAGTGAGCTGAGATTGTGCCATTGCATTACAGTCTGGGTGACAAAGTGAGACTCTGTCTCAGAAAAAAAGAAAGAAAGAAAGAAAAGAGCCATCCTAACTTTCTGTTGTTTGCTTTCCATAACCATTGTACTACTTTACATTCCCACAAACAGTGTACAATGGCTCTGCATTAGTCCATTCTTGCACTGCTATAAAGAAATTCCTGAAATGGGGTAATTCATAAAGAAAAGAAGTTCAATTGGCTCGTGATTCTGCAGCCTGTACAGGAATCATGGCGGCCTCAGCTTGGCCTCAGAACACTTATAATCATGGTGGAAGGTGAAGGGGGGAGCCAGAGCTTCACATGGCTGGGAGCAGGAGGAAGAGAGAGATAGGGGAGGTGCTTTCTTCCTTTTAAACAACCAGGTCTTGTGAGAGAGGACTCAGTCACTTTACAGTACAAAGGGGGGGGGATGGTGCTAAACCATTCATGAGAACTTGCCCCCATGATCCAGTCACCTCCCACCAGGCCCTACCTCCAACAGTGGGGATTGCAATTGAACATGAGATTTGGGTAGGGACATATATCCAAACCATATCAGGCTCCCCTTTCTCCACATCCTCACCAACACTTGTTATTATTCATCCTTCTGACAACAGCCATTTTAACAGGTGTGAGGTGATAATCTCACTGTGGTTTTGATTTGCATTTTACTGATGATTAGTGATGCTGAATATCTTTTCATATACCTATTGGCCATTTGTATGTCTTCTTTGGAGAAATGTCTATTCAGGCCTTTTGCCCATTTTTAAATTGGGTTATTTGTTTTTTTGCTATTGAGTTGTTTGAGTTACTTACATATTTTGGATATTAATCCCATATTAGATATACAATTTGCAAATATTTTACCCCATTCTGTAGGCTGAGTTTTACTCTGTTGATTGTTTCTTCATGGTCTGTTTTTGCTTTTGTTGCAACTATGCGAAAAAGAAATCAAGAGGCTGGGCATGGTGGCTCACGCTTGTAATCCCAGCACTTTGGGAGGCTGAGGCAGGCAGATCACCTGAGGTCAGGAGTTCGAGACCAGCCTTAACATGGAGAAACCCTGTCTCTACTAAAAATACAAAATTAGCCAGGTTTGCTGGTGCATGCCTGTCATCCCAGCTACTCGGGAGGCTGAGGCAGGAGAATCGCTTGAACCTGGGAGGCAGAGGTTGCAGTGAGCCGAGATCGTGCCATTGCACTTGAGCCTGGGAGACAAAAACGAAACTCTGTCTCAAAAAAAAAAAAAAAAAAAAAAAAGAAAAGAAATCAAGAAAACAATTCTTTGTGGTCTGTTTTTGCTTTTGTTGCAACTATCCGAAAAAGAAATCAAGAAAACAATCCTGTTCACAGTCACTGAAAAAAAAAACCACTCAGGAATAAATTTAACCAAGGAGGTGAAAGATCTGTACACTGAAAGCAATAAAACACTGATGAAAGAAATTTAAGAACACACAAACACATGGGAAAATGTTCCATGTTCATGTACTGAAAGAGTTAATAGCGTTAGCTGGGCATAGTGGCTCACGCCTGTAATCCCAGCACTTTGGGAGGCCAAGGTGGGCAGATCACGAGGTCAGGAGATCAAGACCATCCTGGCTAACATGGTGAAACCCTGTCTCTACTAAAAATGCAAACAAATTAGCTGGGCATGGTGGTGGGCACCTGTAGTCCCAGCTACTCCGGAGGCTGAGGCAGGAGAATGGCATGAACTTGTGAGGTGGAGCTTGCAGTGAGCCAAGATCACAGCATTGCACTCCAGCCTAGGCAGCAGAGCGAGACTCCATCTCAAAAAAAAAAAAAAAAAAAAGAAAAAAGGAGTTCATAGTGTTAAATGTTTATACCTCCCAAAGTGATCTATGGACTTAATGCATTCTCTATAAAAAGTCCAACAGCATTTTTCACAGAAATTGAAAAAATAATCCTAAAATTGGTATGGAACCACAAAAGACCCTGAATAGCCGAAGGCATCTTGAGCAAAAAGAACAAAGTTGGAGGCATTACACTAGCTAACTTCAAAGTATACTACAAAGCTATAGTAGTCAAAACAGTATAGTAATGGCATGAAAACAGACAGGTAGACCAATGAGACAGAATAGGGAGCCCAGAAATAAATCCATACATTTATAGTCTATTGGTTTTTGACAAAGATGCCAAGAACATACAAAAGGGAAAGGACAGTCTTCAATAAGTGATGCTGAGAAAACTGGATATCTACATATAGAAGAATGAAGTTAGACCTCACACCATACACAAAAACTAGTTTAATATGTATTAAAGACTTAAACATATGACCAGAAACTGTAAAACTACTAGATTAAAACAGGGAAAAGCTCTAAGACATTGATCTGGGCAATGGTTTCTTTGGATATGACCACAAAAGCACAGCAACAAAAGTGAAAATAGACAAATGGGATTACAACAAACTAAATAGCTTTTGCACAGCACAGGAAACAATCAATAGAGTGAAGAGACAATATCTTTTGAGACGGAGTCTCACTCTGTCGCCAGGCTGGAGTGCAGTAGCACGATCTTGGCTGACAGCAACCTCCGCCTCCTGGGTTCAGGCAATTCTCCTGTCTCAGCCTCCAGAGTAGCTGGGACTACAGGTGTGTGCCACCATGCCCAGCTAACTTTTGTATTTTTGGTAGATACGGGGTTTCACCATGTTGACCAGGATGGTCTCGATCTCTTGACCTCATGATCCACCCCCATCAGCCTCCCAAAGTGCTGGGATTACAGGCATGAGCCACTGCACCTGGCCATGAAGAGACAATTTCATTGTTTTTTTCAGACCTGTTAGAATGGCTATTATCACAAAGACAAAAGATAACAAGTGTTGGCAAGGATATGAAGAAAAAGGGAACCCTTGTACGCTATTGGTAGGAATGTAAATTAGTATAATGATTATGAAAAACAGTATGGAGATTCCTCAAAAAACTAAAAATAGAACTCTATGATCCAGCCGTCCTATTATTATGTCTTTAAAGGAAATGAAGGGCCAGTCACGGTGGCTGACACCTATAATCTCAGCACTTTGTGGGGCCAAGCTGTGCAGATGACCTGAGGTCTACAGTTTGAGACCAGCCTGGCCTACATAGCAAAACCCCAGCTCTACTAAAAATACAAAACGTAGCTGGGTGTGGTGATGTGCACCTGTAATCCCAGCTACTCAGGAGGCTGAGGCAGGAGAATCACTTGAACCTGGAAGATGGAGGTTGCAGTGAGCCGAGATTGTGCCTCTGCATTTCAGCCTGGACAACAGAGCGAGACTCCGTCTCAAAAAAAAAAAAAAGTATAAATAAATAAATAAAGAAAATAAATGAAATGGAGTCAGTGTGTTGAAGAGGTATCTGCACTCCCATGTTCACTGCAATATTATTCACAATAGACAAGGTACAGAATCAACCTAAGTGTCCATCAGTGGATGAGTAGATAAAGAAAATGTGATACACAATACACAGATGTGGTATATATACTCTTCAGCCTTAACCCATTGCCATAAAATTAAGGAAACAAAGAAGGAAATCCTGTTATTGGTGACAACATGGATGAACCTGGAAGGCGGTATGGTTTTTTTTTTTTTTTTTTTTTTCTGAGACGGAGTCTCGCTCTGTCGCCCAGGCTGGAGTGCAGTGGCCGGATCTCAGCTCACTGCAAGCTCCGCCTCCCGGGTTCCCGCCATTCTCCTGCCTCAGCCTCCCGAGTAGCTGGGAACTACAGGCGCCCGCCACCTCGCCCGGCTAATTTTGTATTTTATAGTAGAGATGGGGTTTCACCGGGTTAGCCAGGATGGTCTCGATCTCCTGACTTTGTGATCCGCCCGTCTCGGCCTCCCAAAGTGCTGGGATTACAGGGGTGAGCCACCGCGCCCGGCCCGGAAGGCGGTATGTTAAGTGAAATAAATCAGGCACAGAAAGACAAATACCACGTGATCTCACTTATATGTGGAATCTAAAAAAGTGGAACTCATTGAAATAGAATGGTGGTTGCCAGAAGCATGGTGAGGGTGTGTGTGAGAGGGTTAGGGAGACATTGGTCAAAACATACAAAATTTCAATTAGCCAGGAGGAAAAGTTCAAGAGATCTATTGTGACTAGTTAATAAAAGTGTTCTAACCACAAAATGATTCATATACAAGGTGACATATATGTTAATTAGCTTTGTTTAGCCATTCCACACTATATACATATATCAAACAATAATGTACACCATAAATATAATTAATTTTTTTTTTTGAGACAGAGTTTCACTCTTGTTGTCCAGGCTGGAGTGCAATGGCACGATCTCAGCTCACTGCAACCTCCGCCTGCCGGGTTCAAGCGATTCTCCTGCCTCAGCCTCCCTAGTAGCTGGAATTACAGGCATGCACCACCATGCCTGGCTAATTTTGTATTTTTAGTTGAGACGGGGTTTATCCATGTTGGTCAGGCTAGTCTCGAACTCCTGACCTCAGGTGATCCTCCCATCTCGGCCTCCCAAAGTGCTGGGATTATAGGCGTGAGCCACCACACCTGGCTCATAATTTTTATTTGTAACAAAAAGTAAAGCAAGTCTTTTGTAGACAGAGTATAGTTGGATCTTGTTTTCTCAACCTATTCACCTACTCTATGTCTTCTAACTGGGGAATTTGATTCATTTATACTTAAAGTAATTATTGATAGATGGTTTACTTAGTAGGAGTATAACTTTGAGCCTGTTATTTACCTTTTCTAAATGAGCTTTCATTTCTGTGAAATGGACACAAATAAAGAGGCCACCTCCTGGGACTGGGGTCAGGATTAGTTGAGACAGCCTGTGTAAGGCTAGAATGGTGCTTGACAGTTAGTGTTAGTTATTACATTTTGATCCTGTGGGATAGGGCAACCTGGATACTCAGGTAGGAAACACTTGCAACCAGAGAACCTTGACTCAAAATCTTGGTCTGACTTGGTTTGAAAGATCCCATTGCATCTGCATTGCTGCCCCTTCTGAGAGGTTATTTACACTGATCAACCCCATTTTGCAACTTAAAACTCCAGGATTCAGCTAATTGGACAGGAGCGGACACTGAACCTAAGGTGAAAAATCCAACAAATAGGGATATTGGGGACCAACTGAAAAATTCAGTTGCTTTCTTTTAAAGAATCTGAATATGAGACACACAGAAAGGATTAGTAGTCAGTATTGGGGGCAGAAACAGAGAGACACACAGAAGGAAAGTTACAAGAGGAAGCTTTGAGTCAGCAGAAGCTATGGGTGAATAGGAGCCATGATTTGACAAGAATTAGGAGTCAGCAGAAACTTGAGTCGTGGCAAGAGCCACAAGTCAGCAGAAACTATGAGATAGAGAGTAGCATGGAGATAGCAGAGGAATAGGCCAAGACCCAGAGATGCTGAGTCACCATCATGGTGGAGCCTAGAGGGCAGAGCTAAGATGGTCCCCTGAATTACAGAGCTGCTGTCAGTGATGAGTGTAACCTGAAGATGTTCCAGCCTCTGGAGCCCTGATAGGGTGGTGAGACTTTGGTCTTCCTGCTTTCATAATGTAACCTGAGAATATTTCTCTTTCTTGCCAGCTTACAAGAATCTGACTGATGCATTACCCATATCAAACTCCTCTGAGACTCAGTTTTCTTGCCCGTGAAATGGGGACAGCTAAATATACAAGTTGAATGGGTTGAGAAAACAAGATCCAATTATACTGTCTACAAGAGACTCATTTTACTTTTTTATTACAAATAAAAATTATATATATTTATGGTATATATGATATTTTGATATATGTATACAGCGTGAAATGGCTAAATCAAGCTAATGAACATATATGTTACCTTGTATACTTACTTTGGGCTGCTTAGCATCCCTTTTTTGGGGATACCAGCCTTTGACATCTGCCTGTAANGCAGTGGCCGGATCTCAGCTCACTGCAAGCTCCGCCTCCCGGGTTCCCGCCATTCTCCTGCCTCAGCCTCCCGAGTAGCTGGGAACTACAGGCGCCCGCCACCTCGCCCGGCTAATTTTTGTATTTTATAGTAGAGATGGGGTTTCACCGGGTTAGCCAGGATGGTCTCGATCTCCTGACTTTGTGATCCGCCCGTCTCGGCCTCCCAAAGTGCTGGGATTACAGGGGTGAGCCACCGCGCCCGGCCCGGAAGGCGGTATGTTAAGTGAAATAAATCAGGCACAGAAAGACAAATACCACGTGATCTCACTTATATGTGGAATCTAAAAAAGTGGAACTCATTGAAATAGAATGGTGGTTGCCAGAAGCATGGTGAGGGTGTGTGTGAGAGGGTTAGGGAGACATTGGTCAAAACATACAAAATTTCAATTAGCCAGGAGGAAAAAGTTCAAGAGATCTATTGTGACTAGTTAATAAAAGTGTTCTAACCACAAAAATGATTCATATACAAGGTGACATATATGTTAATTAGCTTTGTTTAGCCATTCCACACTATATACATATATCAAACAATAATGTACACCATAAATATAATTAATTTTTTTTTTTGAGACAGAGTTTCACTCTTGTTGTCCAGGCTGGAGTGCAATGGCACGATCTCAGCTCACTGCAACCTCCGCCTGCCGGGTTCAAGCGATTCTCCTGCCTCAGCCTCCCTAGTAGCTGGAATTACAGGCATGCACCACCATGCCTGGCTAATTTTGTATTTTAGTTGAGACGGGGTTTATCCATGTTGGTCAGGCTAGTCTCGAACTCCTGACCTCAGGTGATCCTCCCATCTCGGCCTCCCAAAGTGCTGGGATTATAGGCGTGAGCCACCACACCTGGCTCATAATTTTATTTGTAACAAAAGTAAAGCAAGTCTTTTGTAGACAGAGTATAGTTGGATCTTGTTTTCTCAACCTATTCACCTACTCTATGTCTTCTAACTGGGGAATTTGATTCATTTATACTTAAAGTAATTATTGATAGATGGTTTACTTAGTAGGAGTATAACTTTGAGCCTGTTATTTACCTTTTCTAAATGAGCTTTCATTTCTGTGAAATGGACACAAATAAAGAGGCCACCTCCTGGGACTGGGGTCAGGATTAGTTGAGACAGCCTGTGTAAGGCTAGAATGGTGCTTGACAGTTAGTGTTAGTTATTACATTTTGATCCTGTGGGATAGGGCAACCTGGATACTCAGGTAGGAAACACTTGCAACCAGAGAACCTTGACTCAAAATCTTGGTCTGACTTGGTTTGAAAGATCCCATTGCATCTGCATTGCTGCCCCTTCTGAGAGGTTATTTACACTGATCAACCCCATTTTGCAACTTAAAACTCCAGGATTCAGCTAATTGGACAGGAGCGGACACTGAACCTAAGGTGAAAATCCAACAAATAGGGATATTGGGGACCAACTGAAAATTCAGTTGCTTTCTTTTAAAGAATCTGAATATGAGACACACAGAAAGGATTAGTAGTCAGTATTGGGGCAGAAACAGAGAGACACACAGAAGGAAAGTTACAAGAGGAAGCTTTGAGTCAGCAGAAGCTATGGGTGAATAGGAGCCATGATTTGACAAGAATTAGGAGTCAGCAGAAACTTGAGTCGTGGCAAGAGCCACAAGTCAGCAGAAACTATGAGATAGAGAGTAGCATGGAGATAGCAGAGGAATAGGCCAAGACCCAGAGATGCTGAGTCACCATCATGGTGGAGCCTAGAGGGCAGAGCTAAGATGGTCCCCTGAATTACAGAGCTGCTGTCAGTGATGAGTGTAACCTGAAGATGTTCCAGCCTCTGGAGCCCTGATAGGGTGGTGAGACTTTGGTCTTCCTGCTTTCATAATGTAACCTGAGAATATTTCTCTTTCTTGCCAGCTTACAAGAATCTGACTGATGCATTACCCATATCAAACTCCTCTGAGACTCAGTTTTCTTGCCCGTGAAATGGGGACAGCTAAATATACAAGTTGAATGGGTTGAGAAAACAAGATCCAATTATACTGTCTACAAGAGACTCATTTTACTTTTTTATTACAAATAAAATTATATATATTTATGGTATATATGATATTTTGATATATGTATACAGCGTGAAATGGCTAAATCAAGCTAATGAACATATATGTTACCTTGTATACTTACTTTGGGCTGCTTAGCATCCCTTTTTTGGGGATACCAGCCTTTGACATCTGCCTGTAACAGGATTCCACCTCTAAGGTGGCCACATAATCCAGGCGGGGCCCGTCAGAGCCTCATTGCAGAAATTTGCCTTTAGGTCAGGAGATGGAAACCCTCAGAGAGTTCCTGGGTTCTTCTGCCTGGGATATTCTAAGCTGTCCAGGCTCCTGTGTTTTCTTTTTTTTTTTAGAGACGGAGTCTAGCTCTGTCACCCAGGCTGGAGTGCAGGGGCACAATCTTAGCTTACTGCAACCTCCACCTACTGGGTTCAAGAGATTCTCTTGCCTCAGCCTCCTGAGTAGCTGGGATTCCAGGCATGCGCCACTATGCCCAGCTCATTTTTGTATTTTTAATAGAGATGGGGTTTTGCCATTTTGGCCAGGCTGGTCTTGAACTCCTGACCTCAGGTGATCCCACCACCTCAGCCTCCCAAAGTGCTAGGATTACAAGCGTGAGCCACCACGTCTGCCGGCTCCCGTGTTTTCTAAGGCCAGTTTATTCAATTCTTTTTTCTTTCTGAGAGTTTCCAAATAGAGTCATCCCTTGGTATCCATGGAGGATTGGTTCCAGGACTTTCCATGGACGCCAAACCCCACAGACACTCAAGTCCTGATATAAAATGATGTAGTCTTTGCATTTAACTATGCACTTCCTGCTGTATACTTTATTTATATTTATTATTATTTTTGAGATGGAGTCTCACTCTGTCACCCAGACTGGAGTGCAGTAGTGCAATCTTAGCTCACTGCAACTTCAGCCTTGGCTAGGTTCAAGCAATTCTCATGCCTCAGCCTCTTGAGTACTTGGAACTACAGGCGTGTGCCACTACGCCTGGCTACTTTTTGTATTTTTAGTAGAGACGGGGTTTCACCATGTTGGTCAGGTTGGTCTTGAACTCCTGACCTCAAGTGATCCGCCCACCTCGACCTCCCAAAGTGCTGGGATTACAGGCGTGAGCCACCACGCCTGGCCCTCCTGTATACATTAGATTATCCCTAGATTACTTATAAAAATTAGTACAATGTAAATGCCGTGTAAATAGTTCCCATACTGTATTGTTTAGGGAATCATGATAAGAAAGGGCCTCTGTGTGTGTTTAATACAGATGGTTTTCGTTGTTGGTTACAAATATATATATATTGGCCGGGTCCCATGGCTCACGCCTGTAATTCCGGCACTTTGGGAGGCTGAGGCGGGCGGATCACGAGGTCAGGAGATCGAGACCATCCTGGCTAACACGGTGAAACCCCATCTCTACTAAAAATTCAAAAAATTAGCCAGGCGTGGCAGCGTGCGCCTGTAGTCCCAGTTGCTGGGGAGGCTGAGACAACAGAATGGCGTGAACCGGGGAGGCAGAGCTTGCAGTGAGCCCAGATAGCGCCACTGCACTCCAGCCTGGGTGACAGAGCAAGACTCTGTCTCAAAAAAAATATATATATATTTATGTACATATATATTTATATATTTTATA
>NW_016809524.1:859344-888793 GCF_001698545.2 Rhinopithecus bieti | reverse complement strand
TTTTTTTTTTTTTTTATCTTCGGTTGGTTGAATCCATAGATGTGGAACCCACAGAGGCAGAAGGCCAACTGTAGCCTTCCTACAGATATTTTTATCTTGTTAATAATAACCCTAACTAGACTCACACCTCACAGGTCTGTTGTGAAGTGACATAAGCCAGCACATAAGTGGAAAAGCTTGGTGAATGATTTAAAGGAATCTTCTGGCCTGGTGCTGTGGCTCATGCCCGTCATCCCAGCACTTTGGGAGGCCGAGGGGGGTGGATCACCTGAGGTCAGGAGTTTGAGACCAGCCTGGTCAACATGGTGAAACCCCATCTCTACTAAACTTACAAAAATTAGCCGGGCGTGGTGGTGGGCGCCTGTAATCCCAGCTACTCGGGAGGCTGAGGCAGGAGAATCGCTTGAACCCGGGAGGCGGAGGTTGCAGTGAGCCGAGATCGCGCCACTGCATTCCAGCCTGGGAGACAAGAGTGAAACTCTGTCTCCAAAAATAATAAAAGGAGTCTTCTGGCTTGTGTTTCAGTTGAACAAAATGAGGTCTATAGAGGGGAGAAGTGAGAGGTTCCAGGTCACACAGGCGGTCAGGGGTGAAAGGGGAGTGGGGACGCGACCTCCAGGCGGGTGGTCTTTCGCGCCTCCTGGTGGCTCCCTCCGCTTCCCTCCCCCGCTCTCCCTGATGTGCCTGCATTCCCTACCTAACAGTCCTGGGCTCTGCGTACCTGAGTTAGCCCAATGTTTTCATCCTTTGAAAGAAGATTCTAAACCGAAACCAGTCCCCAGTTCCCCGTGGGCTTTGCCGACTCCTTGCCACGCACTCTGAGTGCTGCCCTTTCTCTTTCTGAATAAGGTGAGATGTGTGACGCTGCCCTGAATCGAAGTCAAATGAGGGCTCCTCTCTGCAGTACCACAGGCCTCCCTGTAGGTGGCAGGGTAGGACTGCAAATGTCCTGGAAAATTGGTCCCTGAGCGCAAGCCCAGACTGGAGCTGGGGGTACAGTATTTACTTGCTGCGGGGACGAGGAGGACGCCGGAGGGAGGAGGAGGAAGGAAAGTAGGAGTGTTGCCAGTCTTGAGGCAAAAGAGAGTTGATTTGAGGGCTGGAGGACAGGAATAGTTGGTGTACCTCATCCGTCTATCTCTCCATCCACCTACCCACCTACCTACCCAACTACTCTCCATCCATCCACCTACCCATCCACCTACCCTCCATTCACCCACCCACTCACCCATCCACCCATCCCTCCACGCACCCATCCATCTACCCATCCATCCATCCACGCATTCATCCAACCGCCCATCTATCCATCCACCCACCCGTTTGTCCATGTGTTCGTTCATCCATCCATCCACCAATCCACCCATCCATCCAATAAATATTTTTGAGCACCTGTGCTAATATGCATATACATACACACATATCTATGCACACACATACATGCACGCTGATATATATCACACACATGCATACACACACATGGAGAATAACCGGTACTGCCTTTTGTTGAGTGTCAAGGTTGCTTTTATCTCTCCAGCTGGTACTACAGATTTCTGGACCTGTCTGTAGTGCCCATTACTAGCCTCCCATTCCCAATATTATTCTTCACTCCTTTACTTCTGAATGTAAAGCAGACGTCATCTGGGGCCCTTTGTGCCCCTTCTGATTTCAATAAGATTTCCCCAACGTCCTGTCTTCTACTTCTCCTCTACCCCATTCCTGAGGCGGTCTCAAGTCTTCCCTGGGATTTCTGCCAGCTCCTGACTTTTCTGCCTCTAGAGCTCTGGCTCCTAGTAAGATATTTCTGACCAGCAGCATATCATATTCTTTGTTTTTAAAATTTATTATTGTTGGCTGGGCGCAGTGACTCACACCTGTAATCCCAGCACTTTGGGAGGCTGAGGCAGGTGGAGATCTTTCTAAAATAAAGAGAAATGCAGAATTTGCAAAGGAAGCAGGGATTTGCAGAGTGAGGCTGGAAGTCACCAAATCTGACTGATATTCCCCAGAGAATGGTTTTACATTCATGTAGAGTGGGTCAGAGGACCTTGAGTTGAGCTGATGAGCAGCCACAGGATGGCACCAGGTTTTCACGATATGGAGAGAAGGGGACCTGGCGGTCGTTTGGCCACTGTGTCCTGTTTCCTAAAGAACAGAGAGTGTATGTGACAGCTGGGGCCTCGTAGCCAGGTACTGCCAGCAGGACTCCATCTCAATTCAGGTCTTCCTTCATGGGACTACACAGAAAGAAGGAAAGCCAGGCCAGGCATGGTGGCTCATGCCTGTAATCCCAGCACTTTGGGAGGCTGGGGTGGGTGGATCAATAGAGGCCAGGAGTTCAAGACCAGCCTGGGCAACATAGTGAGACCCCTGTCTCTACATAAAGTTAGCTGGGCTAGGCACAGTGGCTCACGCCTGTAATCTCAGCACTTTAGGAGGCTGAGGTGGGCGGAACTCAGGAGTTCGAAACCAACCTGACCAACCTTCACCAACGGTGAAGCCCCATCTCTACTAAAAATACAAAAATTAGCCAGGCATGGTGGCAGGCCCTTGTAATCTCAGCTACTCAGGAGGCTGAGGCAGGAGAATCGCTTGAAAGAACCCTGGAGGCGGAGGTTGTGGCGAGGTGAGATTGTGCCACTGCACTCTAGCCTGGGTGACAGAGCGAGACTCCATTTCAAAAAAAAAAAAAAAAAAAAAAGCTGGGCTGGGTGAGGGGCTCATGCCTATAATCCTAACAATTCGGGGAGATCACTTTGGGTGGATCACTTGAGCCCAGGAGTTTGAGACCAGCTTGGGCAACATAACGAGACTCCATCTTTACAAAAGATAAGAAAGCAAAACAAAAGACAGAAGGAGTGGTTTGAAGCTATGCAAGTGTCCTTCTTGGCTCTGACAGTTTCTGGGTGGATAACCTGGGTAGCACCCTTCTCTTTGAGTCTCATTTTCCTCATCTAAACTGGAGACGATAAGACCTCCCTTGTTGTGTTGTTATAAAATTACTTGTGTGCCCAGCCCAGAGTAGGTGTGCAATAAATGAGTAAATGGATGGATGGCTAAATTCAATACATATTTATGGAGTGCTATGTCTGTGTCACGCATTACTCTGGGGATACAGTTGGAATCGAACAAGTCCCCGTCTTTGGTTTTTAGCAGCTCACATTCTGGAGGAAGAGACAGGAAGTAGCTGGGTGTGGTGGCTCATGCCTGTAATCCCAGCTCTTTGGGAGGCCTAGGTGGGCTGATTACCTGAGGTCAGGAGTTTGAGACCAGCCTGGCCAACATGGTGAAACCCCTTCTCTACTAAAAATAGAAAAATTAGCCAGGTATGGTGGCAGACACCTGTAATCCCAGCTACTTGGGAGGCTGGAGCAGGGAAATCACTTGAACCCGAAAGGCAGAGGTTGCAGTGAGCCGAGATCAAGCCGCCACACTCCAGCTTGGGCGACAGAGTGAAACTCCGTCTCAAAAAAAAAAAAAAAAAAGACAGGAAGTAAGTGAGACAGATAAGATCAACGCAGAGCATGCTCAACAGAAAAGTAGGAAAGACATACTACTCAGTGTTGGGGTGGGGAGATTAATATTTCAGAAAAAGTGGCCTGGGAAGGGCTCATTGAGAAGCTAACTGTTGAATAAAGATTGGCAGGAATTATGCAACCAGCCGTGTGGATCTCTGGGAGAGGAGAATTCCGGGCAGAGGGGACAGTCAGTGCAAAGGCCCTCAGGCCAGAGCATGCATGGGGTGTTCAAGAAACAGAGTGAGTGCCAGTGTGCCTGAAGCCCAGTACAGAAGGGAGAAGACTGTTGGGGATGAAGGCAGAGAGGTAATGATGGGTGGGGTAGAGTTCACAGGGCCTTTAGAGGCTGTGAGAAGGATTTTTGACTTTTTTTCTGGGTCAGAGGGGAGCCAGTGCAGGAGTTTGAGCAGAGGAGTGGCGTCTTAGGGTTCTCCAGAGAAAGGGAACCAACAGGATGTACACATGTCTACATTAATTAATTAATTAATTTTGAGACTGAGTTTTGCTCTGTCGCCCAGGCTGGAGTGCAGTGGCAGGATCTCAGCCTACTGCAACCTCTGCCTGCCGGGTTCAAGCGATTCTCGTGCTTCAGCCTCCCAAGTAGCTGGGATTACAGGTGCCCGCCACTACACCTGGCTAGTTTTTGTATTTGGGGGGGGGGGTTTCACCATCTTGGCTAGGCTGGTCTCGAACTCCTGACCTCAGGTGTTCCACCGCCTCAGCCTTCCAAAGTGCTGGGATTATACGCATAAGGCCACTGAGCCCGGCCTACATTAATTTATTTAAAGAGATTTATTATAATGAATTGGCTTACACATCAGGGCCAAGAAGTCCCAAGATTGGCAGCTGGCAAACAGGAGACCCAGGAGCACTGATGATTTAGCTCCAGTGTGAGGCCCAAAGACCCTGTGAGTTCCCAGGAGAGCCAATGACATAAGTTCTGGTCCTAATGCGAGCAGACTTGAGACCCAGGAAAGGCCAATGTTTCTGTCCAAGTCTCAAGGCTGGAAACGCAGTGTCCCAGCCCAAGCAGGCAGCACAAGCTCCCTTTTACTCTGCCTTTTTGTTGTATTTGAGCCTTCAGCGGATTGGATGGGGCCCACCCACATTAGGGAGGGCAACTTGGTCTATTCAGTCTACAGTTCAAAAGTGAATCTCACCCAGGAACGCCCTCACAGACACACACTCACAATAATGTTTGAACAAAAATATCTGGGGGCCAGGCACGGTGGCTCACACTTGTAATCCCAGCACGTTGGGAAGCCAAAATGGGTGGATCACTTGAGCCCAGGAGTTTGAGACCAGCCTAGGCAACATGGCAAAACCTTGTATCTATAAAAAAAAAATACAATAATTAGCTGGTATGGTGACACATGTGGTACCAGCTCCTCAGGATGCTAAGGTGGAAGGATTGTCTGAGCCCAGGGAGGTTGAGGCTGCAGTGAGCCATGACTGACTGTGCCACTGCACTCCAGCCTGAGCGACAGAGCAAGACCTTGTCTCAAACAAACAAACAAACAAAATTCTGGGCAGCCTGTGGCCCAGTCAAATTGACACATCAAATTGACCATCCCAAGTGACTTCACTGGATGTAGCTTTCTACAGGCTCTCTCTGGCTGTGGTGTTGAGAGTAGGGTTGGGGAGTCAGAAGCAGGAAGGTGAATTTGGTGGCTACCATATAGTCATCCAGGTAAGTGTGGTGGTGGCCTGGACTAAAGTGGTGGCAAGAAGTGTGACAAGGTTATTAGATTCTGAATGTATTTTGAAAGGAGTGCAGATGGAGTGAGAGAGAGAAGAAGAGAAATCATGGGTGACCTGTGGTTTTTGGCTTCAGCATCTTAAAGAATGGGGTTGCCATTGATTGAGAAGGGAGTATCAGGAGTATGGTAGACACATTGAGCGTGAGAAATCTAAGCTTTGGGAGCTGTTGTTAGCACCTGCCTGGGTGACTTCATTATTACATCAATAGTGGCTCTTGGTTGCAAGCCAGGCATGGTGGCTCACACCTGTAATCCCAGCACTTTGGGAGGCCGAGGCAAGTGGATCACCTTAGGTCAGGAGTTTGAGACCAGCCTGGCCAATGTGGTGAAACCCCATCTCTACTAAAACTACAAAAATTAGCCAGGTGTGCCTGTAATCCCAGCAATTCTCCTGGCTGAGGCAGGAGAAATTGCTCGAACCTGGGAGGCAGAGGTTGCGTAAGCCGAGATCGCACCATTGCACTCCAACCTGGGTGACAGAGCAAAACTCCATCTCAAACAAACAAACAAACAAAAAGCAAAAAACAAACAAACAAAAAACTTGGTTGCTCTTGAACAAAAAGGGAAATTATTGGAAAACTTCAGGGATCCACAACCTGCCAGGAAGCTGGGAGATCCAGGCTGGGGAAATGGGTGGGGGCCAAGGAGTCTCTGAAGATCTGAGCTGCAGCAGTCACAGAAAAGGCCCCTGGCAGGAGCAGTCTGGTCCTAAAGCCCCCATGGCCACTGCGTGGATAGGACCTTCTGCGGCTCCCTGCCGGGATCACCCCTCATGATGCAGAGTCTGAGGAGAGCAGCTCATTGGTCCAACCAAACCACATGACCGTCAGGCTGGGGTGTAGGGAGGGACACCTGGCCCCTTAGGGTTTCCATTTTTTTAAGAATTATTATTATTTTTAAGACGGAGTCTCTGTTGCCCAGGCTGGAGTGCAGTGGTGTGATCTCAGCTCACTCCGTCTCCCGGATTCAAGTGATTCTCCTGCCTCAGCCTCCTGAGTAGCTGGGATTACAGGCGCGTGCCACCACGCTTGGCTAATTTTTTAATTTTTAGTAGAGACTGGGTTTCACCATGATGGCCAGGCTGGTCTTGAACTCCTGACCTCAAGTGATCCACCTGTCTTGGCCTCCCAAAGTGTTGAGATTATAGGCATGAGCCACCCACCTCGCCCGGCCCACTTAGGGTTTCCTACTGGAAGGGGAAGCCACCGTCCCCTTATTGTGGTGTTCATAATAGGGAACTCCCAGAGGAGCCACCAGGGTAAAAGAGGAAGAGATGAGATGCTGGACTGGCATAAAAAAAGAAAAGCAGACCAAAACTCCAGCATGACAGCAGCAAAGCCCATCACAACTGTCATCACAATTATCATCAGCAGCAATAATAGCTGGAGTGATTTCTTTTCTTTTTTTGAGACAGGGTCTTGCTCTATCACCCAGGCTGGAGTGCAGTGGTGTGATCATAGCTCACTGCAGCCTCGACCTCCCAGGCTCAAGTGTCCTCCTGCCTCAGCCTCTTGAGTAGCTGGAACTGCAGGCACAAGCCACTATGCCAGGCTAAGTTAAAAATAAAAATGTGTAGAGATGAGGTCTCACGGCTGGTCTTGAACTCCTGGCCTCAAGCAATCCTTCTACCTCGGCCTCCCAAAATGCTGGGATTACAGGCAGGAGCCACCTTGCCAGGCTGATCCTTTAAATTCTTTCAGAGTCAAAGCCAAAGTTTTCTCAATGTCCTAAAAGACCCCAGGCCCTCTGCCTGCCCTCCCCTGCTGCCCTACCCTGTGGCCTCTCTGACCTCACCTCCTGTTGCTCCCGCCTCCCTCATTCTTCCCCAGCCCTACTGGTCCCCTGGCTGCGGCTCCAAAACGCTGGCCACTCCTGCCCCAGGACACTTGCCTTTGCTCTGTCCTGTGCCCTTCCCAGACACCCCCACAACTTCCTCCCTTACTGCCTTCAGACTTCTCTCTCTCTCTCTTTTTTTTTGGAGATGGAGTCTCACTCTGTTGCCCAGGCTGGAGTGCAGTGGTGTGATCCTGCCTCACTGCAACCTCCACCTCTTGGGTTCAAGTGATCCTCCTGCCTCAGCCTCCTGAGTAGCGCGGGTTACAGGCCCGTGCCAGCATGCCCGGCTAATTTTTGTATTTTTAGTGGAGACGGGGTTTTGCCATGTTGGCCAGGCTAGTTTCAAACTCCTGGCCTCAAGTGATCTGCCTGCCTCAGTCTCCCAAAGTGCTGTGATTACAGGCATGCACCACTGCGCCCGGCCGAGGCTTTTCTCAAATGTGACCTTCTCAGCAAAAGACGTCCCTGATGACGCCATTTTTTTTTTTTTTTTTTTTTGAGACGGAGTCTGGCTCTGTCGCCCAGGCTGGAGTGCAGTGATCGGATCTCGGCTCACTGCAAGCTCCGCCTCCCAGGTTCACACCATTCTCCTGCCTCAGCCTCCGGAGTAGCTGGGACTACAGGCGCCCGCCACCTCGCCCGGCTAGTTTTTTTTGTATTTTTTAGTAGAGACGGGGTTTCACCGTGTTAGCCAGGATGGTCTGGATCTCCTGACCTCGTGATCCGCCCGTCTCGGCCTCCCAAAGTGCTGGGATTACAGGCGTGAGCCACCGCGTCTGGCAATGATGCCATTTACATTTGCAGTGCTCCCTCTCTCCCATCCCCTCCCAGGAATGTCTGTTCATGTCTTTACTTTTTTTCCCCTGCAGAACTTCTCATCATCTTCACACTACATATCTCTGTTTCTTGTGTATCTCCCTCCTCCATGTGGACGAGGGTTTCCGGAACAGTGCCTAGTATGGAGCAGGCGTTCAGTATTGGCTCTTGAACGAAGGATCAGGGTTGACTCCCTGGAGCTATGTTGGGAGTCCTGTTCTGAGGAGCTCTGGCTTCGTGGGTCCCCAGGACCCGGGGTAACACGGTCCACTCCTTGGGCAGTGACTGGGGCCAATACCTGGGGGGTTTGGGGCCCTTCACCCCCACTCAATCCCATCCTTGAGGCAATCAACCGTGACTCACCACTAACGGTGCGCAGAGCTGCTGCTTCAATCAGGAATGAAAATAACCTTGTCCCTGTAAACAAACAGCTCTCAGTTTATTCATTGGGAAGAAAGAAGTGTATGTGGAAAGGAGGCACTTTCCTGGGGGGTGGAGTGTCAAAGTGTTAGACTTGAGTTACTCAGAGTCATTGATTCACGATGCTCCGTGTCAAGGGTGTCGTATCCAATCGGGAGCTGTCCATACAATTTCCCACGAATTGTCACTGGGCGCCATAACAGGATAACGACTTTGGAGCACAAAAGACTTGGACGTGGTGAGCCAAGGGTATCATTTTGATTTTTGTTTTGAGATGTGCTGAAACTCAGATGACCCTCCTTACTGAAAGGCTCCATCCCTTTAAATTTTTTTTTTTTTTTTTTTTAAACAGATGATATTTCTCAGCACTGTGTTGCTGAGGCTGGTCTCAAACTCCTGGGCTTAAGTGATCCTTCCACTTCAGTCTCCCAAGTAGTGGAGAATACAGGTGTGAGCCACTGCACCCGACTGAAAAGCTCACTCTTTTTTTTGCTGAGACAGGGTCTTACTCTGTCACCCAGACTTGGAGTGCAGTGGCGTGATCATGGCTCACTCTAGCCTTGACCTCTCAGGCTCAAGCTATCCTTCCATCTCATCCTCCCAGGTAGGTGAGACTACAGGCATGTGGCTACAGGCGTGTGCCTGGCTAATTTTTTTTTATTTTTTGTAGAGACAGGGGTCTCACTATGTTACCCAGGCCAGTCTCTCACTACTGAGCTCAAGCAATCCTCCCACCTTGGCCTCCCAACATGCTGGGATTACAGGCATATGGAAGGTTCATTCTTTAGCCAGAGTTTTGTTCTGGACCAGAGACAATCTAGAGGGATGCAGACCTGGGGTGGGACCACCGGAGGTCTGGCTGGACCCCTGGGGGCCAGAAGTGCCTGGTTGAAGGGGTATGTTCTTGGACTCCTTACTTACTCCTCACTTTGAACCTGTCACTAATTGCATCAGTTTTGCCTCCAAAGCATCTCTCAGCTCTGTCCACTTCTTGCCACTCCCACTGACCCCCTGCTTTTACCTGGTGACAGCAGAAGCTGCTTAGCTTCTGCTCTCTCTCTTATTCCCTTCCCTTTGCCTCCACCCAGTAGGATACATGTAATGGTGACAGTTCCCTGCATAACACACTTCAGTGGTCCCATTGCCTTGAGGATCAAGACCAAAATCCTTACCATGACTCAAGAAATCCCACAACCCTCTGGTCCCTGGCCCCTGCCTACTTCTCAGCCTCACTGTTCACCATTTCCTCCAGCCAAAAGGAATGACCAGTGACCTAAGGATGCCATGGGGCTGCTGCTCTCATTTTTCACTCTAGGATTTTGACTTTATTATTTCCTGTTCATGAGATGCTTCCTCCCTCCCTTCCTCCCTCCCTCCCTTCTTTCCTTCCTTCCTTCCTTCCTTCCTTCCTTCCTTCCTTCCTTCCTTCCTTCCTTCCTTCCTTCCTTCCTTCCTCTCTTTCTTTCTCCTCTCCCTCCCTCCCTCTCTGCCCCCACCACCTGCTCCTCATGATCATGGTTCACTGCAGCCTCAACCTCCTGGGCTCAAGTTTTCCTCCCACCCTAGCCTCTTGAGGAGCTGGCACTACAGGCGCATGTCACTGTGCCCAGGTAATTTTTTGTATTTTTTGCAGAGATGGAGGTTTTGCCATGTTGTACAGGCTGGTCTGAAACTCCTGGGCTCAAGTGATCTGCCCATCTTGGCCTCCCAAAGTGCTGGGATTACAGGCGTGAGCCACCGCGCCCGGCCTAGGAGCTGCTTCTTAGAGCTTTCACAGGTCTTTCCCATCACCGGCTGAAAATGCTGTCTTCTGGTAGCATTGTCTTTATCCTCCTCTGGACTGTATCTTTCTTGAAGTCTTCCAATCCAGTTCATTTCTCCTGAGCCTAGTACAATAATACATAGAAAGCACTGGGATATTTTTAAATATACTAATGTTTAGAATCAATTTTAATTCCTTCTATTAAAAATATACATATTTTCTTTTTTAAAAAAATACGAAACTGGTCTAGGTTTAGTGGTGTGTGCTTCTAGCCCCAGCTACTTGAGAGGCTGAGGTGGAAGGATGGCTGGAGCCCAGGAGTTCGAGGCTGCAGTGAGCCATGACTGCACCACCGCACTCCAACCTGGGCAACAGAGTGAGATCCTATCTCAAAAAAAAAAAAAAAAAAAGGAAAACTCAAGTCCTTTTAGTGATCATGCCAAGTTCCTGCCCCTTGTTGCTTTTATTTTTTATTTTATTTTATTTTTTTGAGACAGAGTCTTGCTCTGTCTCCCAGGCTAGAGTGCAGAGGCATGATACCAACTTACTGCAACCTCCGCCTCCCGGGTTCAAGCGATTTTCCTGCCTCAGCCTCCTGAGTAGCTGGGATTACAAGCACGTGCCACCATGTCTGGCTAATTTTTAGTATTTTTAGTAGAGATAGGGTTTCACCATGTTGGCCAGGCTGGTCTCGAACTCCTGACCTCAAGTGATCCTTCTGCCTTGGCCTCCCAAAGTGCTGGGATTACAGGCGTGAGCCATTACACTCGACCAGTCCTTGCTGTTTTTATGAACATGTAGTATCCTTAAGGACCTTCAAATACTTCTGCATCCATTTGTATGCATCTTTAGTTTTGTTCTGAAAACATCAAGATATAGCATGCTGTATGTATAGTTCGCAACTTGAATTTTTTTCACTCAACACTATGTTTCTGAGACCAATCCTCGCTGATACATAGAGAGCTAGTTAATTCCTCCTGTCTTCTACATAGCATCTCACTGTGTTATGAATTGCCTTTTGTTTTCTCTAGCTATTTTTGTGTTGATGAGCACTTGTGTTGTGTCTACTGCCTTGCTATTGTAAACAGCACTTCGGTGCGTGCACTGCGTAGGCCTCTGTGTACTACCATGAAGTGTTTCCTGAGGCCAGTAGTTCTCAACTTGACTGCAGACAGAACCACCTGAAAGTTTTTTTTTTCACAATCACACCAATGCTCCGTCTTCCCCCAGATTCTTAATTGAATGGTTCAGGATAAGCATCGGCAGTTTTAGAAGCTCCAGGGTTCTAGTTTTAGAAGCTTCTTAATGTGCATTCAGGGTGGAGACCCGCTGCTCTAGGGTGTACATTGGGGATGTTGGTGTTGCAATGACTGGGCCAAAAGAGGAACCCAAACCCGTGTTTTACCAGGCTCTGCCCAATTGCCTTTCAAGGTGACTGAACTGATCTACATCCTGCTGGCAGTGAGTGAGCGAATAATGACTGTTTTGTGTGAACAAGTGACTATGAGTCACTGCAGGTTGGTGAACCAGAGCCGTCTCCACTGCACAAACTGCCTCCAAGTGGCCCATCACCATGGGCTACAGCCCACAAACTTCTGAGCTTGGAATGCTTTGTGTCCTTAGGTGGCAGCATGGTGCCACTGAAAAGGTGCCAGGCTGCTAATGGGACAATTCGGAGTCCAGTTCAGACCCAGGTTCTACCTTGCTGTGTATTCTCCCAGGTCACATCCCCATACTGAGCCTCAGCATCCCCGCCCTTGGAGGGAGGAGAGCTGGAAACTCGCCTGTGGTCATTTTCATGTTTCTCTTCTGTCTGAACCACACGTTATTTGCAGCCTGTGGTCTGAGCATGGACTTTAGAGCCCAGTCCTAAATATTTTCTGCACTGTGGGCCCCGTTGGTATCTGAGGAAGCCTATTACCATTCTCAGAGCAATGTTTCTTTTTCTTCTGTTTTCTTTATCTTTTCTTTCATTTTTTGAGATGGAGTCTCGCTTTGTCACCCAGGCTGGAGTGCAGTGGCATGATCTTGGCTCACTGCAACCTCCATATCCTGGGTTCAAGTGATTCTCCTGTCTCAGTCTCCTGAGTAGCTGGGATTACAGGCACCTGCCACCATGCCCAGCTAATTTTTGTATTTTTAGTAGAGATGGGGTTTCACCATGTTGGCCAGGTCACAGACTCCTGACCTCAGGTGGTCCACCCGCCTTGGCCTCCCAAAGTGCTGGGATTACAGGCGTGAGCCCCCTCGCCTGGCCTTTTTTTTTTTTTGAGACAGAGTGTCCCTCTGTCACCCAGACTGGAGTTCAGTGACTTCATAGCAACTCACTGAAACCTCTGCCTCCCAGGTTCCAGTGCTTCTCCTGCCTCAGTCTCCAAGTAGCTGGGACCATAGGCATGCACCACCACACCTGGCTAATTTTTGTATTTTCAGTAGAGATGGGGTTCACCATGTTGACCAGGCTGGTCTTGAACTCCTGGCCTCAAGTGATCTGCCTGCCTTGGCCTCCCAGAGCACTGGGATTATAGGTGCTCCCAGCCTCTGAGCAATGTTTCTAAATATGAAATCCAAAGGCTTGTGAAGGCAACTGATTATATGGAAATACAGCTATTATAAACATTACAAAATTGTTACAAAATTATTACACAGCCAAACTGTGATACAGCAATACCCACGCCTCTTTATTAACACACCAAATAAGGCAATCTGGTGGTGGGTTGGCAACATTATTACGATTGTAATTTAAAGCAGTGATGAGTGTAAATGATAGTCTAACATCTTTGCAACAAATGTAACAGGACCTGAAGATACCTGTGATTCCTGTTGGTGACAAAGTTATAGTTTCTGTTGACACCGCTGCCCTTTGCTGCCTACACTCATAATGGAAAGAAGTGCTACATTCCAGTTTGATGTTAGTAAAATTAAGAGGTCTACTTTTTCTTCCGAGTTAATTGACCCCAGGTTACTGGCTCTTGCTAGAGTTATACAGACTTGAGTTTCTTTCTCCTGGGTTCAAGCAATTCTCCTGCCTCAGCCTCCTGAGTAGCTGGGATTACAGCATGTGCTACCACGCTCAGCTAATTTGTGCATTTTTAGTAGAGATGGAGTTTCACCATGTTGGTCAGGCTGGTCTCGAACTCCTGACCTCAGGTGATATGCCTACCTTGGCCTCCCAAAGTGCTAGGATTACATTTGTGAGCCATTGTGCCCTGCTTTTTTGTGGGTTTTAAAAATTTTTTATTTTGTAGAGATGAAGTTTCACTGTGTTGTCCAGGCTGGTCTTGAACTCCTGAGCTCAAGTGATCCTTCTGCCTCAGACTCCCAAAGTGCTGGGATTACAGGAATAAGCTATCATCCTGGACTAGACATGGGTTTCTTTTTTTTTTTTGAGACGGAGTCTCGCTGTGTCGCCCAGGCTGGAGTGCAGTGGCCAGATCTCGGCTCACTGCAAGCTCCGCCTCCCGGGTTCCCGCCATTCTCCTGCCTCAGCCTCCGAGTAGCTGGGACTACAGGCGCCCGCCACCGCGCCCGGCTAGTTTTTTGTATTTTAGTAGAGACGGGGTTTCACCGTGTTAGCCAGGAGGGTCTCGATCTCCTGACCTCGTGATCCACCCGCCTCTGCCTCCCAAAGTGCTGGGATTACAGGCTTGAGCCACCACGCCCGGCCTGACATGGGTTTCAATCTCTGCTCTATAGCTTCCTATGTGGGTGCGTTTGGGTAAATTCCTTTTCTTTCTTGAGTCTCAGTTTCCTCAACTGTAAAATGGGTGTAAGACAGTGAGCTCCTAGGGTGCTGGCAAGAGTAAATGTGACAAATCAAATTCAACACACATTTATGGAGAAGTTTTGATGTGCTCAGGGCCGTTTTCAGTACCAGGATGCTGGACCGGATGAGAAGGGCAAAATCCTTGCCCTTCTGGAGTTTACAGTTCAGGAGCAGAGACAATGAATAACGAGGCAGATAAGTAAATAACAGTTTCAGATAATACTAAGGGCAATGAAGAAAATAGTACAGGTGATATGAAAGGGAACAAATGCTTGGTGCAGGTGACATTAAATAGGGCAATTAGGTAATAATACAGACAGAAATGAACGATATTGATGCATAAGACAAGAAAATGTATTTGAAGTATCAGCTCAGCGCCTGGCACCTGGTGTATGTTCCATTTGTGCTGGCCACGGTGATGATGATGGTGATGCCGTCTCTCCTGCTACACTGCGAGCATTAGATCCCAGCTCGCTGTGGCTGATGCTGGCTCTACCCACTGTATTTGGGACTGGATGAAGGTGGGGCCATCGAAGCGTGCTATACAAGAAGTCAGCAGCCCTGTCGGAGCCAGATTGGAAGGAAACAGGTCTGATGAAAGGAAGATAAAGTCTTCTCTCTGCTGTGTCTTGCAGGGAGAGCTAGGTAATCAATAGGTCTCGCAGATCAGTGGAGGGTTTGGAGTCTGGCAGCATAGGGTTTGGAGTCTGGCAGCATGGGGCTTTTTAATTAAACCTATAACTGCGAGAAAAGGTAACTGCTTTATTTCTGCAGCTTGTGTTTCTGTCTGCCTGCCAGAAACTGAACAAATCAATGCACTTCCAGAGGTTCTGAGGATCTTGACAAGGGGGCCTCTGGTTTTGGGATGGCCAGAGCCTGCAGGGATAAACTCTCGGGGGTCAGGGTGTCAGGTGCCAATTCTGGAGGGTCAGGTGTTGCCTTTTACATTTAAATACCCATAGCAGGTGTGATTAGCAACTGCAATTCAGGGGAAGGTGAGGCCCCTTCCCAGCCAGCAGCAGCTTGCCTTCCAGGATTTTATACTAAGTTGTCCCCCTACCACCACAAGATGTCAACATTCCTTTTTTAAATAAAAGATTTTCTTTTATTGTGGGCCAGGCATGGCGGCTTGCTCCTATAATCCCAGCACTTTGGGAGGCTGAGGTGGGCAGATCACTTGAGGTCAGGAGTTCCAGACTAGCCTGGTCAACATGGAGAAACCCCTGTCTCTACTAAAAATACAAAATTAGCTTGGCATGGTGGCGCATGCCTGTAATCCCAGCTACTCAGAAGGCTGAGGCATGATCATCATTTGAATCCGGGAGGCGGAGGTTGCAGTGAGTTGAGATCGCACCATTGCACTCTAGCCTGGGCAACAGAATAAGACTCCATCTCAAAAAAAGAAAAAAAAAAGATTTCTGATTATTGTGAAGTAGAGTTATGCTATTTAGGGTATGGTTCATGCAACAGCATCGCAGCATCATCTGCTGGGAATGTGTCAGACATACAGAACTCCAGCCCCGCCCCAGACCTACTCAGTTAGAATCTGCATTTTAACCAGATCATCAGGAATTCATATGCACATTAACATGTGAGAAGCACTGAAATTGAACATACATATGAGACTTAGAAGCCAAAGAAGCCAAATGCCAATGTGCAGACCTTATTTAAATCCTGAGAGAGTTGAAAAGTTATCTATGAGATAATTTGAAATTTGAACATTTGCGGATATTAAGGAATGGTTCATTTCCTAGGGGATAGGGAGGTTTTATTAAAAAAAACAGCCCTTTTGGCCAGGCGCGGTGGCTCACGCCTGTAATCCCAGCACTTTGGGAGGCTGAGGCGGGTGGATCACCTGAGGTCAGGAGATCGAGACTAGCCTGGCCAACATGGTGAAATCCCATCTCTACTAAAAATACAAAATTAGCCAGGCGTGGTGGTAGGTGCCTGTAATCCCAGCTACTCAGGAGGCTGAGGCAGGTGAATTGCTTGAACCTGGGAGGCAGAAGTTGCAGTGAGCCGAGATCTCACCACTGCACTCCAGTTTGGGCAACAAGAGTAAAACTCCATCTCAAAGAAAAAGAAAAAGAAAAAAAAAAAACCCTTTTCTTTTAGAGTCACAAGTAAAAATACTTAAAGATAAAATGATTTCATGCTGGCATTTGTTTCAGAATATTGGTGGAGCTGGACAAAGTCTGCGTGTGTGGACACAGCACGAATGACTGTGAGTTGATGGTTTGAGCAACTGTGTCACGACTCATACAGACACAGTATACTAATATGTTTATTTAGTGTATGTTTTAAATTCTCCACAATAAAAACCTAAGATGATGATATAGAATACTCACATAGAAAATGCATGAAACAGGCTGGGCATCGTGGCTTACACCTGTAATCCCAGCACTTTGGGAGGACGAGGTGGGCAGATCACCTAAGGTCAGGAGTTTGAGACTAGCCTGGCCAACATGGCGAAACCCCGTCTCTACTAAAAAATACAAAAGTTAGCTGGGCGTAGTGGCGGGCACCTGTAATCCCAGCTACTTGGAAGGCTGAGGCAGGAAGAATTGCTTGAACCTGGAAGGCAGAGGTTATGGTGAGCTGAGATCGCGCCACTGCACTCCAGCCTGGGCGACAGAGTGAGATTCTGTCTCAAATGAAAAAAAAAAAAAAGAAAAGAAAAGAAAAGAAAAAAAAAAATGCATGAAGCAGGAAGGTGTTGGGAATGAGCATTAGTTCAAGTGGACATCCATAAATCTGTTACCAGGTCATTACCGGCTCCTGCCCTCTGTCAGAACCTCTGCCTCAAAGTAATTGCTTCCCTTCCATTCTCTGGGGTGCTCTCACCTTGCCTGCCTATGGAATCACCTGGGAAAACTTTACAAAATAATGCTGTTGAGCCTCCCCCAATCCGATGAAAACAGACTGCCTGGGAATGCGTACAGGTGATTCTAATGTGCAGTCTCAGCTGCCCTAGCTTTCCAGGTGAATGCCATATTTGTGCTTGAATTTCTCAGTGAGCTTACTGCTCCTTACATCCAACAGGTAAGTTCACTTTCTCTTCAAGAGTCAGAGTTGCTGGACTGTTTTAGAAGCCTAGGTTACATTGCAACCCATTTTTTTCTTTCCTTTTTTAAAAATTTTGTTTGAGATGATGTCTTGCCATGTTGCCTAGGCTGGACTCAAACTTCTGGGCTCAAACTCCCTCTTCTGCCTCCTGAAGAGCTGTGACTATAGCCACCATGCCTGGCTTGCAACCCATTTTGGAAACTGATGGGTTTTTGTATATTTGTGGTAAATGTGTATTTACCACATATTGAGTGCTTTCTATTTCTCTGGAACTGTGCTAAGTACTTTATTTGATTTAATCCCCACGACGATTGTGGGGTCAGCATCCCTATCCCTATTTTACTGATGAAGAAACAGGCTCAGAGAGACTATGTGGCTTGCTTCAGGTCACCCAGTTTAAAAAGTGCTGAGTGCGGATTGGGTTCAGAGCTCTCTGACTTAATGCTCTTAAGCATCATTTTATGCCATTCATTCAGGGTCTTGATCGAAGAGTTGAGGGCCATTTGGCCACCCTCAATGAACTGGAAGTAAACACGGAGAGGTCGTCACGGTGTCACTCGAGGCACACTTAAGTGGTGTGCCTTGTAGCTGAGTTTCTGTCTTTGTCAAATGAGGACAGCACTGTTTTGTCTTCTCTGGCTGACAACCTCTTGCTCATCTCTCAAAGGTGCATCAGTTGTCACAGAATGGGGAAGCCGGAAAGCTCCTCTGAATTTCAAGTGACCTCCTGGCTAAAGCAGAATTAGTCATGTCCTTCTCTAGCCTCACAGACCACTTGTCCAGGTCTCTGAGAGCAGTCAACAGGAGCCCTACACTTGTCATGTGAGACACTGGTGCTTCTATGAACAGGTACTATTTTGTAGCTATTTCGCTGTCTGCAGAGTCCAGCCTAGGGGCTGAAGCATGGCAGGGGCCCCTGCATGTCTGCAATTTGAATGAAAGGATGAAGGTACTGCTCAAACACCAAAGCTTTGGTCAGAGCCTAGGATGTAACGACCCAAGACCCTTTGGGCAGAGATAGATCACTCACAGCCACAGGACAGTGGTTAGGTACCTGGACTCTGAATGAAGACTGCCTAGGTTCAAGTCCAGGTCTGCCGCTTATAAGTTGAATGACCTTGGGCAAGTTATCTCACTTCCCTGCGCCTCTCTTTCCTCAGCTGAGAAAATGGCTGTGTCACAGCCTTGTTGTAAGGATTGAATGGGTGGGTGCAGTGGCTCATACCTGTGATTCCAGTTACCACTTATTGAGCATTTACTGTATGCAAGACATGGCACTGGTGATGTTTTTATTAATCCTTATGGTGACCTTTCAAGAAAGAATCATTACATTCATTTTACAGATGAAGAAATTGGACTCAGAGCAATTAAACAACTTGCCTGAAGTCATGAAGTTATGAGCTGGGGTCAGGATGTGAACCCAGTCTCTCTCTCTCTCTCTCTCTGTCTGTCTGTCTCTCTCTCTCTTATCTATCTATCTATCTATCTATCTATCTATCTATCTGTCTGTCTGTCTGTCTGTCTGTCTGTCTGCCTGCCTGCCTGCCTGCCTGTCTGTCTGTCTAGTTTGTCTGTCTGTCTGTCTGTCTGTCTAGTTTGTCTGTCTGTCTATCTATCTATCTATCTATCTATCTATCTATCTATCTATCTATCTCAGGGTCTTTCTCTGTCACCCAGGCTGGGATGCAGTAGTGTGATTATAGCTCACTGCAGCCTCAACATCCTAGGCTCAAGCGATTCTCCTGCCTCAGCCTCCTGAGGAGCTGGGACTACAGGTGCACACAACCATGCCTGGCTAGTTTTTTGATTTTTATTGTAGAGATGGGGGTCTCACTATATTGCCTAGCTGGCCTCAAACTCCCGTGGTAAAGTGATCCTCCCACCTCTGTCTCCCAAAATGTTGGGATTACAGTTGTGAACCACCATGCCTAGCCCCGTGAACCCAATCTTTTAGACTGTCTACCATGGTATTTGGGTAAGTCAAGAGCTCTGTCCCCATCTTCTGCAAGAACATTTTGAATACTGAAGTTATCAGATGGATTTTTCTGGGAGTTCCATTGCTGAGTTCCTCTGATTATTCATGTCTCAGGAAGCTGGAGTCTAGACGTGGTGGGGCCTGTGGGAGGTGGCCCTCCCCTTTTCAGAGTGGATCTGTGCAGCCATCTGCCATCACCCATTCCTGTGGGGGAAAAACACAGATTTTTCTGTGTTAAAAAATCTCTGAGACAAGACTTTGGCAGGATCTGAACAGACTGGAGAAGCGACTCCAGGATTTTCTGGAAAAGATGAGATGGGGAAGGAGAGGGCAAAGGAAAGGAGGAGAGAGTGGGAGGGAAAGAAGGAGGTAAGGGAGAAGAAACATGAGCAGGAAGAGCCAGCAGAGAGCCTCCCAGGTGGATGTCTTTGAAGGCAACTGAAATGCATAGTGGGGTTTTTCCCAAAGGGGTTCCGTTAGCCATTCCCCACTCCCAGCAGGGAAACTGGCTTCCCTGATCAGGGAAGGGCAGTTCAGGGCAGTGGAGCAGGGAGTGGTGATAATGCCCACCTTGCAGACTAGTTGCAAAGTTCCAGTGAGATTGAATATCTGAAGCATAGGGTTGGCACACAATAGGTATTCAATAAATGTTAGTTCCGTTCTCTCCTTTTTCATTTTTTATTTTTATTTGTTTATTTATTTTTTGAGATGGGGAGTCTCACTCTTGTTGCCCAGGCTGGGGTGCAATGGCCCGATCTCGGCTCACTGCAACCTTCGCCTCCCAGGTTCAGGGGATTCTCCTGCCTCAGCCTCCCAAGTAGCTGGGATTACGGGCGCCCGCCACCATGCCCAGCTAATTTTTGTATTTTTAGTAGAGACTAGCATGTTGGCCAGGTTAGTCCGAACTCCTGACCTCAGGTGATCCTCCCACTTCATCCTTCCGAAGTTCTGGGATAACAGGCATGAGCCACCTCGCCCAGCTAGTTGTCTCCTTTTTTAAAGACAGGGTCTTACTGTCTTGCCCAGGCTGGAGTACAGTGGCACAATCATAGTTCACCGCAGCCTCTGCCTCGTGGGCTCAAGTGACCCTCCTGCCTCAGCTTCCTGAGTAGCTAGGACTACAGGCACGTACCACCACACCCCACTAATTAACAAATTAGCAGAGCATGGTGGCAGGTGCCTGTAATCCCAGGTACTCCAGAGGCTGAGGCAGGAGGATCGCTTGAACCCAGGAGGTGGAGGTTGCAGTGAGCCGAGATCACGCCACTGCACTCCAGCCTGGGTGACAGAGCAAGACTCCATCTTGGAATGAAAAGGAAGCAAAAGGTTCCTTCATTCTTCTTCCCTTATCCATTCACTGACACATGCACAGTGAGCACCTAGGTGTGCTAAGCACTGTCCAAGGTACTGGAGATATAACAGCCAACAAAACAGACGAAAGCCCCTGCCCTCGTGGAGCTGAGATTCTATTGGGGTAGGAAAAAGTAAAAAAGAAATAGATAATATAGGAACATAGAGAGCCATGAAAGCTGAGGAGAAACAAAGAAAGCAGAGAAGGAGAATCAGGGGATGTTAGGGATATTAGTTTCCTAGTTTTCTTCTGCTATGACAAATTACAGCTTGAATCTAGGGGCTTTAAACAACCCACATGTGTTATCTTATAGTTCTGGAGGTCAGAACTCTAAAATGGATCAGCAGGGCTGTATTTCTTCGGGAGGCTCTAGGGGAGAAACCATTTCCTTGCCTTTTCTGGTTTCTAGAGGCTTCCTGCATTCCTCGGTTCGTGGCCCTGCGTCATTCTGATCTACATCACACCTCAGTCTCTGACCCTCATGCCTCCCTTTTTTAAGAGCCTTTGTGATCAGATTGAGTCATACAGATAATCCAGAATAATCTCTTCATCTCAAAATCCTTACTTTAATCACATCTGCAACCTCCTTTTTACCATGTAAAGTAACATTCACAGGTTCTGGGTATTAGCATGTGGACATTTTTGGGGAGGGGGTAGTTGTGAATGATTCTGTCTACCACAGGGATGGAGACTTTAGACAAGGTGACCAGGAAATAACTTATTTATTTATTTATTTATTTTTAGAGACGAGATCTCACTCTGTCACCCAGGCTGGAGTGCAGTGGTGCAATCATAGCTCACTGCATCCTTGAACTGTGGGCTCAAGTGAACTTCCCACCTCAGCCTCCTGAGTAGCTGGGACTACAGGTGTGTGCCATCACCCCCAGCTATTTTCCTTTTTTGTAGAGACAGGGTCTTGCTATGTTGCTCAGGCTGGTCTCAACCTCCTAAGCCCAAGTGATCCTCCTGCCTCAGCCTCCCAAAGTGTTGGGATTACAGGCACGAGCCACCACGCTTGCCTAGAATAACTTATTGATGTGTTTTTTGAGTAGGGACCTGAAGGAAGTGGTGGAGGAGACCATGTAGACACCTGGGGAGAGAGCTTTCTAGGCAGAGGAAACGTTAGTGCAAAGGCTCTGAGGAAAGAGTGCAATGAGTGTGTGTGTTTGAGGACCAGCAGGGATGTCAGAAAGATCACAGCAGGGAGATCCAGGGACAGAAAGATAGGAACTGAGGTCAAAGAGGTCCTGTGGGTGGGGGTATGGGAGAGGTCATGAAAGGCCTTATAGATGATTTTGAG
This sequence comes from Rhinopithecus bieti, assembly GCF_001698545.2. NCBI lineage: Eukaryota > Metazoa > Chordata > Mammalia > Primates > Cercopithecidae > Rhinopithecus > Rhinopithecus bieti. The sequence goes on along the minus strand of NW_016809524.1, from coordinate 867,226 downwards.
AAAAATGTCTTCCTCTGAATGAGATGGACAACGATGAGGGTTTGTCTAAGCACCTGTTCAATAACTGACTATGAAAAAAAAAATCTGGGCCAGTCGCAGTGGCTCATGCCTGTAATCCCAGCACTTTTTGAAGCTGAGGCAGGTGGATCACTTGAGGCCAGGAGTTTGAGACCACCCTGGGCAACACAGGGAGACCCTGTCTCTGCAAAAAATAAAAACAGAAAATTAGCCTGATGTAGTGGCAAACAGCTATTGGGAGGCTGAGGTGGGAGGATTGCTTGTGCCCAGCAGTTTGAGGCTGCAGTGAGCTATGATGGTGCCACGCCAGCCTGGGTGACAGAACAAGACCTTGTGTTTCTAAAACAAACAAACAAAATAACTCAAAGAGATAAGTGAAAGGAGAAGTGCAAAATGAGGTGTAAACATGTAAAAAAGTATAAGGAAATATGGAAGGGACACATTGACAAGAGACCAGAAAATGCATAGAATGAAGTCTTCAGTGTGTGAAGGGAGAGGGCTAACATAATTATGTTTCAAAGAATTCAAACAAATCACTAAGACAAGTCCCTGAATCTGGGTAGAAAAACAAGCAAAGGGGTGTGAACAGTCAACTCACTAAAGAGAAAATGCAATTAGCTAAGCACATGGGAAAAGCCAGCCTAACTAGTAATCAAAGAAATGCAAATTAAAACAACAAACAGTTATATTTTCACCTCATAAAGATTCTGAAAATGAGAATCCTGTCTTTGGCCTTGGTGGAATGAAATAGGTGCAGGAACGCTGGCAGTGGGAATTGGAAATCTGATTCTTTTGGGAAACAGTTTGACACTGAGTAGCCAAACCTGAAACACGGGCATCCCCATTGGTCCAGTAAATCAATTTTTGGCAATCTAGCCCAAGGAAATAATTTTAAATCTGGAGAGAGCCTTATGCATTGCTGCCAGACAGGAGAAACAACTAAACTGTGAGCAATAGGTTAAATGAGCAATAGGTTAAATGGGCCACAATGCTCATTCTTTTGATATTTTTGTCAGTAATATGAATCAGGTGCCAGTTATGTGCCAGGCACTGTTCTAGGTGCCAGGAATACAGCCGTGAACAGAACATCTTGAACTCCTTGCCCTTCGAGGAGTTCCAATTCTAGTGAGGGAGAAGGAGAGCAAATAAGCACAGATATGAAGACGCTACATGATGGGGGACAAAGCAGGGCAATGTCATGGAGAGTGGAGGGGACTGCGGGGTGGACAACCACCTGAGTTTGCTGGGGACATTCAGCTTTAAGGCTGGGGCAGCCCTGGACAAACTGGGATGAGCTGGTCACACTAAGAGGGGCATCGTTGTGATGGGAGCGGTCGGGGTCTGGCCCTCTGAGGAGGTAGGATTTGGGTAGGGACTCAATGCGATGAGGGAGTGAACGATGGGAATGCTGGCCGAGTAGGTTTCCAGGCAGACAGAACAATACCTGCAAAGGCCGGGAGGCAGGAGTGTTCCTGGGTCAATGTGAGGGACTTACAGAAGGCTGGAGTGTCTGGGGCACAGCATGAAGGAGGATGGTGGTAAGATGTAGATTTCAGAGAGGGAAACTCTTGATCCTTGCAGGGAAAGAAAGAAGTTTGGATTTTATTTTAAATCCAGTGAAAGCCTATGGAAGTTAAGCAGGGAAGCAGCATGATAAAATTTATGGTTTTAGAAAGACTACTCTGGCTGCTGTGTGGAGAAGGTGATGCAGGACAGGTAAGCCCCAGAGTTGGGGCTTAGCCTGGGAGGGTTCTTGGCTTCACCCAGGAAATAATTCCAGGGTGAGTGGTGATGTTAAACACTTTTATTTTTTTGGGACAGAGTTTTTGCTCTTGTCGCCTGGGCTGGAGAGCAATGGCGCGATCTTGGCCCACTCCAACCTCCTCCTCCTGGGCTCAAGTGATTCTCCTGCCTCAGCCTCCAGAGTAGCTGGGATTACAGGCACCCACCACCATGCCTGGCTAATTTTCTTTTTTTTAAATTTTTAGTAGAGACAGGGTTTCACCATGTTGATCACGTTGGTCTTGAACTCCTAACCTCAGGTGATCCACCTGCCTCGGCCTCCCAAAGTGCTGAGATTACAGGTGTGAGCCACCACACCCAGCCTAGACACTTTTATTGAAGTGGCAGTGCACAGCAGCAGCAGAGGGACTCCTCCTTGCAGAGCAGGGCTACCCCATAGGCAGTATGCCCAGAGTAGCAGCTCAGAGGCAGTTCTGCAGTCACATTTATACCCACTTGTAATGATATGCAAATAAAGAGGCAATTTATGCAGACATTTCTAGGAAAAAGGTGGTAACTTCCAGGTCGTCAGGTCATTGCCATGGAAAGGGGCAGTAACTTCTGGGTGTTGCCATGGTGATGGTAAACTGACACGCCACACTGGTGGGACTGTCGGAAAGCTGCTTCCACCCTGGCCCTGTTTATTTTTTATTTATTTATTTATTTTTGAGAGGAGTCTTGCTCTGTCATCCTCACTGCAAGCTCTGCCTCCCAGGTTCACACCAGTCTCCTGCCTCAGCCTCCCAAGTAGCCGGGACCACAGGCGCCCGCCTCCGTACCTGGCTAATTTTTTGTATTTTTAGTGGAGATGGAGTTTCACTGTCTTAGGACGGTTTCGATCTCTTGACCTCATGATCCGCCTGCCTCGGACTCCCAAAGTGCTGGGATTACAGGCATGAGCCACCACGCCTGGCCCACCCTGGCCCTGTTTTATAGCTAGTCTTTAATTTGGTCTGGTGTCTGAGCCCCACCTCTGGAGTTGAGTCCCACCTCCTACCTCAAAGACATACAGGAGGTAGATTGGTGGATACAGGCTAGGGGGCAGCATAGAATCACATAGACCCCCTAGGAGGCTGTTGTAATCTAGGGCAGTGGTTCTCAGTTTTAACCATGCGTGAGAATTTCACGCAGGGGTTGTTAAACCCAGCCTCCTGCCCCTGGAGTCTGCGTTTGGAGTCTGCGTCTCTGACTAGCTCCCAGGTGATGCCAGTGCTGCTGGTCCTGGACCACACTTTGAGTAGCCAAAAGCTAGGAGAGAGATAATGGGGACTTGCAGTAACGTGGTATCCCTGCCAAGGTTAAGAAGAGCTCTTGTCTGGGATGCATTTTAAAGTGAAACTATCAATCTCATTTCAGTTCCCTTTGAATCTGCTTACACCAAGGAGAATAGCTCAATTCAATACTAGTATGTCTCTAAGACTTTTCTTTATTTTAGCTAACAGAAAGCAGGCCTCAAAGCATAGAGCAGGCTGGGTGCAGTGGCTCATGTCTGTAATCCCAGCACTTTGGAAGGCCGAGATAGGTGGATCACTTGAAGTCAGCAGTTCAAGACCAGCCTGGCCAATATGGAGAAACCCCACGTCTACTAAAAACACAAAAATTAGTTGAGTATGGTGGCACATGCCTGTAATCCCAGCTACTAGGGAGGCTGAGGCAGGACAGTTGCTTGAACCAGGGAGGCAGAGGTTTCAGTGAGCCGAGATCACACCACTGCATTCCAGCCTGGGCGACAGAGCAAGACTCCATCTCAAAAAAAAAAAAAAAAAAGAATCCAATAGCATGATAGTGGGCATGAGCTACAAAGCTATTTACCCTGCTAGCTGCTTCATCTATGTGGGGCAGGCTGGGTGCATCCCCAGACTCCTAGTCAAGTGCTCTCTTTTATTGTTCGTGGTCTTGTGTTGCTTCCCCAGTCCTGGGGGAGGGGCTGACTTTTCTGCAGGACTATAAGGAAGGAGCATCATAGACATATGTCCGGTTGTCAGTTACCTGTGTTTCCTTCTTGTGCTCTGGCCAGCTGATGCACTTTCCTGATTGCCATGGAGACTACTAGGATCTAGGAATGAACAGTGTGCCTGGCTTTGGGGGTTGAAAACTCTCCTTCATGGCTCTTGAGCTGCTTGCTTGAGCCCACTCCCACTCTGTGGAGTGTACTTTTGTTTCAATAAATCTGTGCTTTCTTTTTGTTGTTGTTTTGCTTTTTTTTTTTTTTTTTTTTTGTTTTGTTTTTGAGATGGAGTCTCACTCCGTCACCCAGGCTGGAGTGCAGTGGCATGATCTCGGCTCACTGCAAGTTCCGCCTCCAGGGTTCATCACGCCATTCTCCTGCTTCAGCCTCCCGAGTACCTGGGACTACAGGTGGCTGCCACCATGCCCAGCTAATTTTTTTTTTTTTTGTATTTTTAGTAGAGATAGGGTTTCACCGTGTTAGCCAGAATGGTCTTGATCTCCTGACCTCATGATCTGCCTGCCTCGGCTTCCCAAAGTGCTGGGATTACAGGCGTGAGCCACCGTACCCGGCAAATCTGTGCTTTCATTGCTTCACTGTTTCATTGCTTTCTATGTTTTGTCTGAGTCTTTGTTCAAACTGCCAAGAACCTGGACACCCTCCATTGGTAACATATTGTGGCGTGCCAGCCAGGAGACGATAATGGGAAAGACTCCATCTATGCTATCTGATCCCCCGCTTGGCTGCATCCTCAACCACTGGTATCAATTTGACCCCGATAATCTGAGGAGGAAATGCTTGATATTCTTTTGCAATAGTTTGTCCCCAATATTGCTTGGAATCTGGAGTTTGTTGTTGAATGGGAAAGTGGGATGGTGTTGTATGTATCCAGGCTTTTGTGCTGCTGTTCTAAGCAGGGTCAGGCCTGGTTAGCATGTGATGCTGTCTTTTGGTGCTGTTTGGCCCCGGTGTTCTTTGGAACTTAAAAATCAAACTGGCATGGAAACTGCTTTACTCCAAAATTTTGGTTCACAGCCTTCATTGGATTACCTATTGGGGCAAACAAAGTGTAACCATGTAAAACCGGTGAGCTTGTATTGCTATCTTATGGCTGGAGTTCCAAGGTAAAAGTGATTGCATCTTCGTTTGTGTGCGTGTATACATGTCTAGATATGTTTATTTGTATGTAGACTTACTGTTATATGTTGTGTCTACCAAATTGGCTTATAAGTATAAGTGCTCATACGTTAATAAGTGTAAGCAATTTTCAAGTTCACATGACTTAATTAAATCTTTACAAAACTATCAGGCTTTAAAATTTTTAGTACAATACAAATAGAAATGTCTTCAGAATTGTCAACATACATTTTTGTCTGAGTTTTATGCTTGTCTTTGCTAGATATTTTGAGGTGTCAGTGTTTGGCATAGAAGGTTATAAGGCTATCAGGCTGGGCGCGGTGGCTCACATTTGTAATCCCAACACTTTGGGAGGCCGAGGTGGGTGGATCACCTGAGGTCAGGAGTTGGAGACCAGCTTGGCCAACATGGTGAAACCCCGTCTCTACTAAAAATACAAAAATTAGCTGGGTGTGGTGGCATGTGCCTGTAATCCCAGCTATTCAGGAGGCTGAGGCAGGAGGATCACTTGAACCAGGGAGGTGGAGGTTGCAGCAAGCCAAGATTGCACCACTGCACTCTAGTCTGGGTGACAGAGTGAGACTCACTCTGTGTCTTTTTTTTTTTTTTTTTTTGAGACGGAGTCTCGCTCTGTCGCCCAGGCTGGAGTGCAGTGGCCGGATCTCAGCTCACTGCAAGCTCCGCCTCCCGGGTTTACGCCATTCTCCTGCCTCAGCCTCCCGAGTAACTGGGACTACAGGCGCCAGTCACCACGCCCAGCTAGTTTTTTTTTGTATCTTTTAGTAGTGACGGGGTTTCACCGTGTTAGCCAGGATGGTCTCGATCTCTTGACCTCGTGATCTGCCCGTCTCGGCCTCCCAAAGTGCTGGGATTACAGGCTTGAGCCACCGCGCCTGGCCTCTGTGTCTTAAAAAAAAAAAAAAAAGTTATAAAGCCAAAACAACAAAAACAAAAAGTTCTCCCTTTTGCCTTTGGTTCACTCTTGGATCCAGATGGAAATCTCCAGCTGTTCTGGTGTTCTGGACCAAGAAGTTTGACAAAATAAGAAACCATGGACAAGAAAGGTCTGAGGTAGTGGTTCAGAGTTCTGGCCTGTGGCCTCAGTTCCAATCCTGGTTCTATCCTTGCTTGGTGTGAAGCCTTAGGAAATCTCCTTGTGTCAGTCTGTGTCCTCTGAGAAGCAGACCTTGCTTTGAGACTTAACATGCAAGGATTTTTTTTTTTTTTTTTTTTTTTGAGATGGAGTCTCGCTCTGTTGCCCAGGCTGGAGTGCGGTGGTGTGATCTCAGCTCACTGCAAGCTCCGCCTCCTGGGTTCACACCACTTTCCTGCCTCAGCCTCCTGAGTAGCTGGGACTACAGGCACCCGCCACCGTGCCTGGCTAATTTTTTTGTATTTTTAGTAGAGATGGGGTTTCATTGTGTTAGCCAGAATGGTCTCGCTCTCCTGACCTCGTGATTCACCCGCCTCAGCCCCACAAAGTGCTGGGATTACAGGCGTGAGCCACTGCGCCCGTCCTAACATGCAAGGATTTTGTTAGGGGAAACCCTTGTGTGAAAGGAGTTAGACAGTGATGAAGCCTGACTCCAAGGGAGGAGAAGAGAGAAGGTTGGTGGAAGTATCCATGCTGTGCAATCTAAAGAAAATTGGGGTTTCCAAAGTCAGTTGTCAGAGAGCCTCTGTGTTTTCTAGGAATGAGCTGCCTTAGTTTCTCTGCTGCTGTAAATTATTGATGGGTGAGATGGATTTTAAATCTAGCTGGGCCATTGCTCTTTTATGTTCCCCATAGCTGGAGGTGGGTGGCAGGTGCATTCTCGTGGCCATGCATCACTTAACCTCTCACGGAATTGTTACTACAATCAAATGAGACAAGGCGTGTAAAGCACTTGGTGTAAGATCTGGCATAAATACTCAACATATTTTAACTATTATGATTACCCAATCATTCTTTTGAAGCCAAGGAGAAAGTTTTCTTCTCCTTTTGTTATCAACCATTCCCTGTATCAGAGGCTGCTAATTCAGTCAGATTCCCTGTAAATGAGTAATGTGGGCCAAGTGTAGGACATTAGAGAGTGGTGGGGACTATGGTAAACTAGAGAGCACATGCACCATCTAAAATGGTTTGGAAAATAAACACTGGATCCAACCAAAGCAAACACATCTGTGGGTAGAATTTGATCTATGACCCTCCAGTTTAAAACCTCTTCCTTTATAAGCACAGTGTTGTTTAGAGTAATTTCTGGTATTCAGGATTTAAGGGAGCCAAAAAGCCAATTTAATTAGAAAGAAAACACTGAGGTGAGAAGATTGTTTGAGGCCAAGAGTTTGAGACCAGCCTGGGTAACACAGCAAGACCCCATCTCTTTGGGAGGCCGATGTGGGCAGATCACCTGAGGTCAGGAGTCTGAGACCAGCCTGACCAACTTGGAGAAACCCCGTCTCTACTAAAAATACAAAAATCAGCCGGGCATGGTGGCGCGTGCCTGTAATTTCAGCTACTTGGGAGGCTGAGGCAGGAGAATTCTTGAACCTGGGAGGTGGAGTTTGCAGTGAGTCGAGATTGCGCCATTGCGGTCCAGCCTGGGCAATAAGAGTAAAACTCCATCTCAAAAAACAAACAAACAAACAAACAAACAAAAAATTAGCCAGGTGTGGTGGTTCACGCTTGTAGTGCCAGGTATTTGGGAGGCTGAGGCAGGAGTATCTCTTGAGCCCAGGAGTTTGAGACAGCAATAAGCTATGATTGTGCCACTGCACTCCCGCCTGGGTGACAAAGCAAGACCCAGCCCCCACCCCCCAAAAAAAGAAAATAAAAAATGAAATAAGGCTGGGTGCAATGGCTCACACCTGTAATCCCAGCACTTTGGGAGGCCGAGGTGGGCAGATCACTTGAGGTCAGGAGTTTAAGACAAGCCTGTCTAATGTGGTGAAACCCCATCTCTATTAAAAATACAAACATTAGCTGGGCGTGGTGGCGCATGCCTGTAGTCTCAGCTA
>NW_016809524.1:854806-856924 GCF_001698545.2 Rhinopithecus bieti | reverse complement strand
ATTGCACTCCAGCCTGGGTGACAGAGTGAGACTCCGTCTCAAAAAAAATAAAATAAAAAAAGAAGCAAATAACAAGTTTCCAATACTTGCACCATCTAGAAATAATGACTGTTGACTTCTTAATGTAAATCCTCCCAGAATTTCCCTCCCCTTATTTAGCTATACTTATAAGCATATACTAGATATATAGAACATTGAGATATCCTATACAAACTTTTGTAAGCTGATTTTGATTGCCTTGTTTAAAAATATCATTTAGATATTTTGAAGTGTAAGTGGCATATCTTCTGAGTAGAAAAAATAAAGAATATAGACAAACAACAATAAAAATAACTTTTTAAAAATAATATATATTTTTTTGAGACGGAGTCACTCTATCACCCAGGCTGGAGTACAGTAGCATGATCTTGGCTCATTGCAACCTCCACCTCCTGGGTTCAAGCAATTTTCATGCCTCAGTCTCCAGAGTAGCTGGGATTACAAGTGCATGCAACCACGCCCAGTTAATTTCTGTATTTTTAGTAGAGACGGGGTTTCTCCATGTTGTCCAGGCTGGGTTTGAACTCCTGGTCTCAAGCAATCTGCCTGCCTCGGCCTCCCAAAGTGCTGGGATTACAGATGTGAGCCACCACACCCAGCCTAAAATAACTTTTATAATTGGCTGGGGTTAATAGTAAGACTTTTAAGAAGTTAGATTAAGGGCAGGGTTGAGATAGAGGAAGAATAATTCATCAGATCTCCTCTTATGATATCCTGTAGTCCCTCTTTGCAGTGCTTTGCACATTTGTAATTTTACATTAATTACTTGAAGTGGCTTATTTAAAATAATTTTCTCTAGTGTTGCTTTCCTTAAAAGAAAAGAAAAAAAAAAAAAAAACGAGAAAAGAACGGTGTCCTAAAATAATTTTATTCTGAACTATTTCAGGCACATAAAAAACTATAAAGACCAGTACAGTGAACAACCATTTACCCATCACTCAGTTAAAAAAATATATAACAAAGACAATCGAGTCCTTCTGTGGACCCCTCTTAATCTCATGCTCCTTTCTTTCTCCTTCCCTTCCCAGTGGGACCTCTATCCTGTAGTTGTGTCTTATATTTCATGCCTATTTTGTGTTCTTATTGAATATATGTTATCCATTATCAACATGTAACATTATGTTGCATATTTTAACACTTTAAATAGACTGCCAAAGTATATATTCTTCTCATGATTTGCTTTTTGGTTAATTGTTATGATTTTGCAATTTATTTTTATTTTTATTTATTTATTTATTTTTTGAGACAGTTTTACTCTTATTGTCCAGGCTGGAGTGCAATGGCGCGATCTTGGCTCACTGCAACCTTTGCCTCCTGGGTTCAAGTGATTTTCCTGCCTCAGCTTCCTGAGTAGTTGGGATTATAGGCATGTTCTACCACACCTGGCTAATTTTGTATTTTTGGTAGAGACGGGGTTTCTCCATGTTGGTTAGGCTGGTCTCGAACTCCCGACCTCAGGTGATCTGCCCTGGTCTGGCCTCCCAAAGTGCTGGGATTACAGGTGTGAGCCACCGGGCCTGGCCGATTTTGCAAATTGTTAATGTTAATACAGGTTGTGTTTCATTTATTTTCTACTACTGTTAGTGTTAATCTGTTAGTATTAGCATTCCACCATAGAACTCAATCATAATTAATCTATCTATTCTCCAGCAGATGGACATTTAGGTTCTTTTCTTTTCTTTTCTTTTCTTTTCCTTTCTTTCTCTCTTTCTCTTCTCTCTTTCTCTCTTTCTGTCTTTCTTTCCTTCTTTCTTTCGAGGCTGAGTCTCCCTCTTTTGCCCGACTGGAGTGCAATGGCACCATCTTGGCTCACTGCAAACTCCACCTCCTGGGTTCAAATGATTCTCGTGCCTCAGCCTCCTGAATAGCTGTGACTACAGTGCCCACCACCACACTTGACCAAGTTTTGTATATTTAGTAGAGACGGGGTTTTGCCATGCTGGCCAGGGTGGTCTTGAATTTCTGACCTCTGGTGATCCACCCACCTTGGCCTCCCAAAGTGCTGGGATTACAGGCATGAGCCACTGAGCCTGGTCGTCTCCCTTCCCTCCCCTCCCCTCCCCTCCCCTCCCCTCCCCT
>NW_016809524.1:827556-852168 GCF_001698545.2 Rhinopithecus bieti | reverse complement strand
ATCTCCCCCTCCCCCCTTCTTCTTCTCCTTCTCTTTCTTCTTCTCCTTCTCCTCCTCCTCCTCTTCCTCCTCCTCCTCCTTCTTCTTCTCCTTCTCCTTCTCCTTCTTCTTCTTCTTCCTCTTCTTCTTCCTCTTCTGCTCCTCCTCCTCCTCCTTCTTCTTCCATGAATTAAATTCAAATGTGGTCTTGGCCATATGTTGAAACTATAATAAAGATAGCTGGCATTTATCAAGGGCTTGGTTGCCAAATGCTTTTGTCAGTGTTATCTCACTTTATCCTCCCTAAGACTCCAGGAGATAGGTACCATTGTTACATCCACTGTGTGGATGAAGTTTAGAGATTACACAGCAGGTCAATAGCAAAGCTGGGGCTGCAACCCAGGTCATCCCAATTCCAATGTCTTGTTCTTTACTGACACTATACACCATTCATATGTGATTCTTAGCTTCCTTATTCATTAATTCACCAAATGTTTTCTGAGCACCTCCTAGGTGCTAGGCCCTTTGCGGCTGATATGCGCAAATGAGATTGACAAAATCCCTGGTAGCATGACAATATGTGTTGGCTCTGTGTCCCCACCCGAATCTTATCTTAAATTGGAATCTCCATAATCCCTATGTATGGAGGGAGGGACCAAGTGGTGGTCGTTGAATCATGGGGGCAGTTTCCCCCATGCTGTTCTTGTGATACTGATTGAGTGCTCGTGAAATGTGATGATTTTATAGGGCAGTTTCCCTGCTCCTGCTCACTCTCTCTGCCCTGCCACCATGTAAGGTGTGCCTATTTCCCCTTTCCCCATGACTGTAAGTTTCCTGAGGTCTCCCCAGCCATGCAGAACTGTGAGTCAATTAAACTGCTTTCCTTTATAAATTACCCAGTCTTGAGGCTTTCTTTCCTTTTTTTTTTTGTGAGACAGAGTCTTGTTCTGTTGCCCAGACTGGAGTGCAGTGGCATGGTCTCAGCTCAGTGTAACCTCTGCCTTCCAGGTTCAAGCAATTCTCCTGCCTCAGCCTCCCAAAGAGCTGATATTACAGGCATGTGCCACCAGGCCTGGCTAATTTTTCTGTATTTTTAGTAAAGAGGGGTTTTGCTATGTTGGCCAGTCTGGTGTCATACTCCTGTAATCCCAGCACTTTGGGAGGCTTGAGGCAAGTGGATCACTTGAAAATTTTTTTATAGCAGTGTGAGTCATCTCCTATTACTGTTTTTTTTTTTTTTTTTTTTTTTTTTTTTTTTTTTTTCCAGAAAGATGGGGTCTTGCTATCACCCAGGTTGGAGTGCAGTGGCTTGATCATAGCTCACTGCAGTCTTGACCTCCCAGGCTCAAGCATCCTCCACCCCAACCACCCAAGTATCTGGGACAAGTGTGTGCAATCATACCCGGCTAATTATTTATTTATTTTTTTGTACAAATGAGGTCTTGCTGTGTTGCCCAGGCTGGTGTGGAACTCCTGGCCTCAAGCAATTCTCTCACCTCAGCCTCCCAAAGTGCTATTACAGGCATGAGCCACTGCGCCTGGCCACAATCTCCTATTACTCTCATCTGTAGGAGGAAATGATACTATCCCTCTCTGAGGGTTGCTGTGAGGGTTAGAGAAATGTGTGCTTGATACCCAGTAGATGCTCAATAAGCATTAAGCTAGGTATATAGTAGGCGCTCAGTAAGTGTTGTGCTCGGTATACAGTAGGTGCTCAATAAGTGTTGACTCCTGATTTCCTTCACTCCTAGGAGCTGGTAACTTTCTATTTGCATAGGTGGGAGAGAATGAAACCAATTCCAAGAGACTATATCATTCTCCTAGAAAAAGGCATTGCACCATCTTTAACATTTGTGCCTTTAACATTTGTGCAGCCACCCTCTATTAGCTCATCTGAGCAAATGCTCATTTTCCTGGTCTCTGGGGACAAGACTTAGGCTCTTGTTTTCATTTGCTTCCTCACCCTCTCCCCATCTCCCTATTCTAGCCAGTATCACAGAATATACAACATCTTGACAAACCAAAGATGCTGGGCAATGCTTTAGGAAACTGTGCAATTTAGAGAGATGAACAATGAAGAAATATTGGCTCTAGGCAGCTTGTGTGATGGAGAATAGAAGAAGATAAGAGAAATGTGCAGCTTAGGAGGGCGAGTTTGCATAGGTAATGAGAGAAAATTAGGAGCCAATGTCTACTTAGAGGTATTTTCCTTCAAGCATCTGGAGCTTTTGAAGAACCTGGATAGGAGAAATCTACATTTTAGGAAAGTACGCTGCCATTTATGTAATTTCCATCTTTGAAGGCTTCAACTCCATCTTTGTTGTCTGTGTGCTAGTTATTTCTTTTTCAGGCTCAGTTTTAATAATTTCCTTTTTTTCTGCTTTTCTCCCAGGAAGAGGGTTTAACTCTGCAACATAATCAATGCACAGAAACCCAAATTGGAAATCTCTTTCACTACAGACAAGACAGTTCAGAAGTGAAAAGTCGTAGCAAAATTGGGCATTTCTTTCCATAGACTTAACAGAAGCAACACCTGGATTCCAGTAGCTGAACTGGTGTAACTAGCATTCAAATGTCTCCATTCAGGTGCCACTTTGTGGCGGATGAAGAGCTCAGGTTTTGTTCCTCATCAGCCTTGTGACCTTGGGCAAAGTCCCTGACCTATCAGAGCCTCAATTTCCCTATCTGTGGAAAGATGACCATGAAAAAATATGCACTGTGGGGTGGTTTTGGTGGGGAGAATTAAATTAGATATAATTTAGAAATTCTTAGCATAATATTTGTATCATATATATGTTTATATATGTCAATATATAACACATAATGGTATATAAGAAACTCATCTATATGAATATCACGTAGCATATCATATTATATATACACACTATATGGTGTATATGACATATACTATATAATATATGATATGGTTTGGCTTTGTCCCCACCCAAATCTTATCTTGAATTGTAACTCCCACAATTGTCACATGTTGTGGGAGGAACCTAGTGGGAGGTAATTGAATCCTGGGGTTGGGTCTTTCCTGTGCTGTTCTTGTGATAGTCAATAAGTCTCACGAGGTCTGATGATTATATAAAGTGGAATTTCCCTGTACAAGCTCTCTTCTCTTGTCTGTTGCCGTGTGAGACATGCCTTTCATCTTCTGCCATGCTTGTGAGGCCTCCCCAGCCATGGTTCCACGTGACTGGGGAGTAATAAACCTCTTTCTTTTGTAAATTGCCCAATCTCAGGTATGTCTTTATCAGCAGCATGAAAATAGACTAATGCAATATATTATATATATATATGATATCGTATCTATCTAATATAGTATAGTATACTAAGTATTAAATATTTTATAATAAACATAATGCATACTATAGTATATAAACATTATATAGTACAATGATATATGCTCTAACGTATGTACTATGTAGCATAATGGCACATATACATATTATACCCGTTTGTATTTTATAGTGTACATAACATATACTATATACCACATAGAGATATACATATCATATAACAAACTATAATATATATACTGTATACACTATATGTAATATAGTATACTATGTAATATATGCTATATATACAAGCAACTTTCCTCTAGACTATATCTTATATTATATGTTATATAATGTACCAATATAATATAGTAGAGATGAAAGTTTCTTGTGAATTGAAAAGCCATGATTAATAGATATTATTATTCATATAGAGATATAGATGACTGATAAGGTTTATGGTATGACCCTGACTCTCTTTTTTCTTTTCATTTTTTTTTTTTTTTTTGAGATGGATGGAGTCTTGCTCTGTCGCCCAGGCTAGAGTGCAGTGGCGCTATCTTGGCTCACTTCAAGCTCTGCCTCCCGGCTTTACACCACTCTCCTGCCTCAGCCTCCTGAGTAGCTGGGACTACAGGCGCCCGCCACTACGCCTGGCTAAGTTTTTATAGTTTTAGTAGAGATGGGGTTTCACCGTGTTAGCCAGGATGGTCTCGATCTCCTGACCTCGTGATCTGCACACCTCGGCCTCCCAAAGTGCTGGGATTACAGGTGTGAGCCACCGCACCCGGCCTTATGGTATGACCCTGACTCTCTTTTTTTCTATCATCTGCTTGATTCACTACCTGACTCTTAATTTTTCTTCTTTTTTTTTGAGATGGAGTCTCATTCTGTTGCCCAGGTTGGAGTGCAGTGGCACAATCTTGGCTCACTGCAAGCCCCGCCTCCTGGGTTCACACCATTCTCCTGCCTCAGCCTCCCGAGTAGCTGGGACTACAGGCGCCCGCCACCACGCCTAACTAATTTTTTGTATTTTTAATAGAGACGGGGTTTCACCGTGTTAGCCAGGATGGTCTTGATCTTTTGATATTGTGATCCACCCGCCTCGGCCTCCCAAAGTGCTGGGATTACAGGCGCCCGCCACCATGCCTGGCTAATTTTTGTATTTTTAGTAGAGATGGGGTTTCACCATGTTGGTCAGGCTGGTCTCAAACTCCTGACCTCATGATCTGCCCCCCATTGGCCTGCCAGAGTGCTGGGATTACAGGCATGAGCCACCCAGCCCCGGCCCTGCTTTTTTTTTTTTTTTTTTTTTTTGTAGAACTGTGGTCTTGCTATATTGCCTAGGCTGGACTCAAACTCCTGGCTTCAAGCAATCCTCCTGCCTCGGCCTCTCAAAGCCCTGGGATTATAGGTGTGAGCTATGATGCATGACCAATAAAAGGTTTTGATACTCAGAAATTGGATACTTACCATTTATGGAGCAAAACTATGTGCCCAGCAGGTGCTAAGTTGTTTTTGTTTTGTTTTTTTCCAACTCTGTCTCATTTAACTCTCACTATCACAGAATGCCTTGAAGTTTGTATTATTTCAGGAGAGGAAGTGAACTCAGAATCAGCTTTATTAATATTGGTAATAAGAGTAGTGTTATTAAATGAATGATGAAAGCACAACATGAGACCAATTCTAAAGTGATTAGAAGACTTTAAGCGCTCAGCTCTGGGATTGAACGGTGGAGGGGCAGGCAGTTTGGAAGGGGAGGCATCTGTTGTGTACTCCCAGAAGTGTCCTGATCCAGCGTCAACCTTGGAGGCACTAAGATTTATTTTATTAGAGAAGGCAGCCATTCCTCACCCCACACTACCCGCAGATCCAAGGCCTGAGGAATCTGAGAAATGGCCCCCCTAGTCCGTAGGCTCAATCTGTTTCCACTGGGAGACAAGCAGCCTGGACATATGGGGTCTGCACCTTTCACTGCGTAGGTGATAAACCTTGAACCAAATCAGAATTATCGGTCTTGTGTTCTGTCGTACGGGACCTCCCAGCACTGTGAAGTGCGCTCACACCCACGTGCCCTTTTCTTTATGGCTTTTATTGAGTTTTCTATGAAGTCGTAAATTGACCAACCCTCCGGCTGGTTCCAGCCCTCATCAGGAAGCTATCATCGAAGTGAATCACCTTCTCACTGGCCACATGTTTCCTGAAGGTTCATTGCAAAGGCTGAGACGTTTTCTGGGACTTGCTTATAGAATCTGTCAGCCCTAGCTTAGAGCTGCCAAGTCAAGGTTTTGTTTTTGTTTTTGTTGTTGTTTTAGTTGTTGTTGTTGTTAAGAAAGAAAAGTAAAATACAAAGTGGAATGTGTTTGTTTGGTCAGGGCCTCTCATCTCTGTACAGTATTCTGGAAATGCCTCAATTTCTGGAGCTGTGGATTGGATGAAGTTGACCTACTCTTATTCTGGCCTAGAAAAAGTCTGAGTAATTCTTGCATCAGGGAGGCCGGGCATGTTGGCTCACGCCTGTAATCCAGCACTTTGGGAGGCTGAGGCAGGCGGATCACCTGAGGTCAGGAGCTCAAGATCAGCCTGGCCAACATGGTGAAACCCCATCTCTGCTAAAAATACAAAATATTAACTGCGTGTGGTGGCAGATGCCTGTAATTCCAGCTGCTTGGGAGGCCGAGGCAGGAGAATCGCTTGAACCTGGGAGGTAGAGGTTGCAGTGAGTCAAGGTCATGCCACTGCACTCCAGCCTGGGTGAAAGAGCAAGACTTAATCTCAAAAAAAGAAAAAAATTCTTGCATTAGGGATTTGGGGACAAGGCAGAGAACAACATATTCCTAAGGGAATATGGGAACCAGCAACTTAAATAGAAACAAGGATTGGACCTTGGACGTGGGAGGGACTTGGGTGGAAATGATTTCCCTAAAAGCACGGGGTGCTGGAGAGTCCCTAAGAACTCCTCAGACACCTGTCAAGCCCTGTGCTGGGTACACAACCTGCATTATGTCACCCACTCTTCAACAGGCCTCTGTTTCATCTCCATTTTGCAGATGGAGAAACTGAGGTTCACAGAGGTTACGTCACTATATAAATTGCTCAGATCACATGGATACTAAATGGTAGAGCCAAGTTCTGAACACAGATTCTTCTTTAATTTATTAAAATGCACCCACTTGGATGTACATGTCAATGATTTTTAGTAAATTTATTTAGTTTAATTTAACTTAATTAATTTATTTATTTGAGACGGAGTTTTGCTCTGTCGCCCAGGCTGGACAAAAGTGGTGCGATCTTGGCTCCCTGCAACCTCCGCCTCCTGGGTTCAGGCGATTCTCCTGCTTCAGCCTCCCGAGTAGCTGGGACTATAGGCACATGCCACTTTGCCTGGCTAATGTTTTTATTTTTAGTAGAGATGGGGTTTTACCATGTTGGCCAGGCTGGTCTCAGACTCCTGACCTCAGGTAAGCTACCCACCTCGGCCTCCCAAAGTGCTGGGATAATAGGCGTGAGCCACTTATTTTATTTTATTTTATTTTTTTGAGATGGAGTTTCACTCTTGTTGCCCAGGCTGGAGTGCAATGGCATGATCTTGGCACACTGCAACCTCTGCCTCCCAGGTTCAAGTGATTCTCCTGCCTCAACCTCCCGAGTAGCTGGGATTACAGGCACACACCACCACGCCTGGCTAATTTTTGTGTTTTTAGTAGAGACGGGGTTTCTCCATGTTGGTCAGGCTGCTCTTGAACTCCCAACCTCAGGTGATCCACCAGCCTCGGCTTCCCAAAGTGCTGGGATTACAGGCGTAAGCCTCCGCGCCTGGCCCACTTATTTTCTTTTGTAAAGAGACAGGGTCTTGCTCTGTTGGCCAGGCTGGAGGACAGTGGCATAATCATAGTGCACTGTAGTCTTGAACTCCTGGGCTTAAGCGATCCTCCTACCTCAGCCTCCTGAGTGGTTAAGACTACAGACATGGGCTACCATGCCCAGCTAAGATTTTTAGTAAATTTTAAAATTTGTGTAATTATCATGACAATACAGTCTTAGAACTTTTCCATGGAGTCCAAAATGACCCCTGGTGCTGATTTGCAGTCAATCCTCATTCCCTTCTGTAGCTTCAGGTGACAACTGTGCCTGGCCCTGTGTGTCTTTATAAATTTACCTATTCTGGACATTTCATATAAATAGAATCATACAATATGTAGTCTTTTCATCTGGCTTCTTTTACTTATGGTGAGATAACTATGTTGTTGTGTATATTAACAGTTCATTCCTGCCTGAGTGTGGTGGTTCATGCCTATAATCCCAGCACTTTGGGAGGCTGAGGTGGGTGGATTACTTGAGGTCAGGAGTTCAAGACCAGCCTGGACATCATGGGAAAACCCTGTCTCTCCTAAAATTTCAAAAAGTAGCCAGGCATGGGGAACACACCTGTAATCCCAGCTACTCAGGGAGCTGAGGCAGGGGAATCACTTGAGCCCAGGAAGCAGAGGTTACAGTGAGCCAAGATTATGCCACTGAACTCAAGCCTGGGTGGCAGAGTAAGACTCCATCTCAATAAAAACAACAATAACAACAACAACGACATAGTTCATTCCTTTTTATTCCTGAATACTATTCCAATGTATGGGTGTATCCCATTTTATTTATTCATTTTACCAGTTGATGAGCATTTGGATTATTTCTATTTCTTGGCTGCTATAAAGAATTCTGCTATGTACATTCATGCACAGGTTTCTGTATGGTCGGATGTTTTCATTTCATTTGGGTAGTTTCCTAGGAGTGGAATTGCTGGGTTTTATGGTAAGCTAATGTTAAACTTTGTAAGAAACTGCCAAACTTTTCAAAGGGGACTTGTCATTTTACATTGAACTCAGGTCCTTGTGACTCTGACGTCCAAGTTCTTAACCACTGCGTTATGTGTATTTCTCATGTTACTCCATGCCATGACTAATCAATTCATTTTAACAATTATTGCTTGATGTTTATGCTGGTCCTGGTACTAAATGGTAGGAATAGGGAGATGAAAGTGATATGGCTTGTTTTCTGCCTTTTATGGTAGATTGGGTTGTTGTTATTATTATTATTATTTATTTATTTATTTTTTTGAGACAGTCTCACTCTGTTGCCTAGGCTGGAGTGCAGTGGTGCAATAATGGCTCACGGCAGCCTCAACATTCTGGGCTCAAGTGATCCTCCTATCTCAGCCTCCTGAGTAGCTGGGATCATGGCGTGTGGCACCATGCCTGGCTAACTTACATTTTTTTTTTTTTTTTTTTTTTTTAGAGACAGGGTCTCATTGTATTGCAAAGACTGGTCTCAAACTGCTGGGCTCAAGCAATCTTCCTGCCTTGGGCTACCAAAGTGCTGGGGTTATAGGCTTGAGCCACCTTGCCTGGTTAGATTGGTTAGTGATCACAATTTTTCTACCATATGACCTTTCAGTGTACCAGATAGATGAGTATGTTTTCCCACCCATATTAGGCTGTTCTTGCTTTGCTATAAAAAAAATACCAGAGACTGGATAATTTATTAAAAAAAGAAGTTTAATTGGCTCACAGTTCTACAGGCTGTACCGCAGGGAGATTTTACTCATGGCAGAAGGTGAAGGGGGAGCAGGCACATCACATGGTGAAAGCAGGAACAAGAGAGAGAGTGTGGGTAAGACGCCACACACTTTTAAATGACCAGATTTCATGAAAACTCACTCACTATCAGGAAGACAGCACTGAATCATGAGGGATCTGCCCCCATGACCCAAACTAACTCCACCAGGCCCCACCTTCAGCACCAGGGATTGCAATTCAACATGAGATTTGGGTGGGGACAAATATCCAAACTCTATCACCACCCCATGGTGTTGGGTTTGCCCATGTAACTTGTGGCCAAGGAACATGAATCAAATATGATGCAAACAGATGCCTTACATGTGCTTTTTGGGCTGTGGTTCGTGTTCTTGTATTCTCCTAATCCACTAGGAGGATTTTGAGAGGTGGAAATGAGTGCAGTGGGAGGTCATCTAAGCAGAGAAAACAGTGTAAGCAAAGGCCTGAAGGTTTTTATACCTCCAGGTTTTATGCCTATTTATGGCTCAAGTCCTGTGATCTAAGTTTCTCAGAAGACAGAGATGCATCCACTTTCAGGGTGAGGACCTTTAGCTTGTCACTTCTGGTCATCCCTGCAGAATGAGCCATATGCAATCTTTACGTTAGATCTAAAATCCACAGGAGGTCAGTGGCAGACATTGATGGCTGTTGCTACTGTCTGGATCTGGTCATGGATGTGTTCCACCACCCACAGACTCACCGCCACCACCATATCAAATTTAAAAATGAGTCTCTTAAATGCTTAACTGACTTACCTTGCCAACTTCCACGCACCAATTTTATGCCTACTTCTCTGGAGTGACAACCAGATAATGATTATAGAGAAATTTGTTTTTACTTTTCTTTTGCATCTGCTGCTTTCTTTTTGTTAGAATTTTTGTGATATACATTTTTTGTTTTCAATGTTTCTATGTTGTCTTGTTTTATTTATTGTTTATTGTATTGCATAGTCTTGTCTACAGTATTTCATGGGATTTTTTAAAAAGAAGCACTCCAAACTGAATAGCATTGTCTTTTGTTAGGGAAATTTAGCCCATTTATGTTTATTGTGCTTATTGATAAGTTTGAATTTACTCCTGGTATTTCAAATTCCAATTTACCATGTTTTAAAAATTGATGCATAATAATTGTATGTATTTATTACATGTGATATTTTGATATGTACATACAATGTGTACTTATAAAATCAGGGCAATTAGGATATTCATCACCTCAAACATTTATCATTTCTTTGTGTTGGGAGCATTTCAAATATTCTATTCTGCTATCTGGGTATATACAATAAATTGTTGTTAACTATAGTCACCCTACTGTGCTGTTGAACTCTAGGACTTTTCCTTCTATCTAACTATATTTTTGTACCCATTAACCAACCTCTCTTCACCCCTCACCCACCCACCCCCCGGAAACCATACTTCTACTGTATTTTTATGAGATCAACTTTTTAAGGTCCTACATATGAATGAGAACATGCAATATTTATCTTTCTATGTCTGGCTTATTTCACTTAACGTCCTCCAGTTTCATTGGTGTTAACTGCAAATGACAGAATTTCATTCCTTTTTATGGCTGATATTCCATTGTGTATATATATTATATTATGTTTTCTTTTCTTTTTTTTGTTTTGAGGCAGAGTTTTGCTCTTGTTGCCCAGGCTGGAGTGCAATGGCGCGATCTTGGCTTACTGCAACCTCTGCCTCCCGGGTTAAAGTGATTCTCTTGCCCCAGCCTCCTGAGTAGCTGGGATTACAGGCATGCGCCACCATCCCTGGCTAATTTTGTATTTTTAGTACAGACGGGGTTTCTCCATGTTGGTCAGGCTGATCTCAAACTCCTGACCTCAGGTGATCCTCCCATCTCAGCCTCCCAAAGTGCTGGGATTACAGGCTTGAGCCACCACGCCTAGCATATACTACATTTTCTTTCTTCATCCGTTGATGAACACTTAGTTTGATTCCATATGCTGGCTATAATGATTAGTGCTACAGTAAACATGGGTGTGCAGGTATCTCTTCTACATACTGATTTCCTTTTTTTTGGATATATACCCAGCAGTGGGATTGCTGGATTATATGGTAGGTCTATTTTTCGTTTTCTGAGAAATCTCTGTACTGTTTTCCATAATGGCTGTACTAATTGACATTCCCACCAGCAATGCACTAGTGTTCCCCTTTCTCCATATTCTCACCAGCATGTTATTTTTTGTCTCGTTGATAATAGCCATTTTAACTGGGGTGAAATATCTCATAATGGTTTTGCTTTGCATTTCCCTTGTGATTAGTGACACTGAATTTTTTTTCATATCCCTGTTGTCCATTTGTATGTTTTCTTTTGAGAAATGTTCATTTACCCTGTTTTTAAATTTGTTCTTTTTCTTTCCTGTTCCGCCCCCCACCCCGCCCCATTACATTGGTTATGTTTTTCTTGCTGCATTTTTTTTTCTTCATTGGTTTGGAAGTAATGCAAGCTAGTACTGTCTCTTTGGCAATTATCTTTGACATTTTAAACACATTATGAAACATATTATTCTTTCGAAGTATAGAGTTAATTAGGATTTTCATCCGGAGCAAGAGAAGCAGCAGCATGCTTTCACTTCTCTACCTTGGCCATCTGCTGCTATTTCCTAGGTTGAAATGATCTGGAACTTTAGTTTCAGAATGTTATTTGTGTATGTACTTATTTTTATTGTAGATTCAGGGGGTACATGTGCAGGTTTGTTATGTGACCATATTACGTGATGCTGGGGTTTCAGCTTCTGTTGAACCCATCACCCAAACAATGAACATAGTACACAACAGGAAGTCTTTCAACCCTTTCCCACCTTCCCTACTCCCCTCTCAGAATATTATTGAAAAAAATGTTAAATTTTGTCTGTTTTTCCAAAGTATACTCTTTCTGGCCAGGGGTGGTGACTCATGTCTGTAATCCCAGCACTTGGGGAGGCTGAGGTTGGTAGATCACCTGAGGTCAGGAGTTTGAGACCAGCCTGGCCAATATGGCAAAATCCCGTCTCTACTAAAAATACAAAAATAGCTGGGCTTGGTGGTACATGCCTGTACTCCCCCTATTCAGGAGGCTGAGGCAGGAAAATTGCTTGAACCTGGGAGGCGGAAGCTGCAGTGAGCTGAGATCACGCCACTGCACGCCAGCCTGGATGACAGAGCGAGACTGCATCTCAAAATCAAAACCAAAACCAAAACCAAACCAAACCAAAACTACAACAACAACAACAACAAAGTATGCTCTTTCAGAAAGTCTCTGAGTTGAAAACGCCTGTGTGGCTTTCTAGCATCCAGTGTTACCAATGAGAAATATGATACTGATCTGATATTTCATCCCTTAGTGAGGTTTTTTTTTTTTTCTCTTGGGAACTTTTTAGAATACTCTGTTCTTACTTTGAAATTGCACCCTGTTGCAACTAAGTGTGGTTCTTTTCCATGTCAGATTGGTCTTATTTGTAGAATACATTATCTGTTCTTAGCTCTTTGAAGCTATCAGTTATACTTACATTAAAACCTTTTGTTTGTTTGTCCTATGGTAGTGATTAGGAATGTGAATTATAGAATCACAATACTAGGCTTGAATCCCAGCCGTGATCCTTTCTGGATATTTGAGGGAAATTTCTGTAGTTATAGCAGGAACAGTGGGGTGATTCCAGATTCCAGTATTCCAGGCAGAGGCGGCACCTAGCAGAACTAGCCCTGGTGGAGGTGGCCCCTCTGATAAATTCAGAGCTGATTTATCAGCAGCATCTTCAATGGCACAATGTTAGATGGAGGCTCATGGGTTCCAGCCTAGGAGCATTAGCAGCTTTAAAAAATTCTTATTTTTATAGAAATGGGGTTGCCCCATGTTGCCCAGGCTGGTCTTGGAACTCCTGGGCTCAGAGATCCTGCTTGGACTCCCAAAGTACTGGGATTATAGGCATGAGCCACAGCACCCAGCCCAATTAGCAGTTTTTTTTTTTTTTTTTTTTTTTTTTTTTTTTTTTTTGAGACGGGAGTCATCGCTCTACTCGCCCAGCGCTGGAGCTGCAGTGGCCAGATCTCAGCTCACTGCAAGCTTCCGCCTCCTGGGTTTCACGCCAATCTCCCTGCCTCAGCCCTCGATAGCCTGGGACTACCAGGCGCCCGCCACCTCGCCCGGCTAGATTTTTGTATTTTTTTTTAGTAGCAATGGGGTTTCACCGTGTTAGCCAGGATGGTCTCGATCTCCTGACCTCGTGATCCGCTCCGTCTCGGTCCTCCCAAAGGTGCCTGGGATATACAGGCTTGAGCCACCCGCGCCCGGCCCCATTAGCAGTTTTGATCTCCGGTTATCACCTCTTCTTTTTACTCCTCAGACCCACCCACTTTTCCAATTGCTCTTCCATCCATCTCCAAACCTTACAATTAACTCCTTTGTTTGAAATATCTAGAGTGGTTTCTGCTTTGCTGATACTACTGGTTTCTGAAACATGAGCATAGGACATAATTGATCTTGGGATGAGTGGGAGGAACGGAATGATGCAAAATTGTCTTCTTCTGTGTATGAGAAAGACACTGGCCAACCTTAAATCTGCAAGCCCAGGAGGGCTCTTAAATTATATATTTATTATTATTACTATTATTATTTTTGAGACAGAGTTTCACTCTTGTTGACCAGGCTGGAGTGCAATGGCACAATTTTGGTACACTGCAAACTCTACCTCCCAGGTTCAAGTGATTCTCCTATCTCAACCTCCTGAGTAGCTGGGATTACAGGCAGGCACCAGCCTGGCTAATTTTGTATTTTTAGTGGAGACAGGGTTTCACCATGTTGGCCAGGCTGGTTTCGAACCCTTGACCTCAGGTGATCCACCCGCCTCAGCCTCCCAAAGTACTGGGATTATAGGCATGAGCCAGCGTGCCTGGCCTATTATTATAATTATTATTATTTGTAGCATAATGCATTGAACATAGCTTGTCAATGCTTGGATGTCAGGTAATCGACACCAAGGCGTCCCTTGGGACTTTTGCTTTCTAATTTGCCCTGAGGATAGGCTGAAATAAGCTAGTGGCATATTGAGTTAACTGGGCATCAACCCAGGAATTCTGCTTCTTGCTCTCCTACCCTGGCCTTCCCCATGAAGTTAGTGGCCCCAGGAGGAAGGCAAGAAAAGGGTGAAGCTACATTACACTTGCAGTCAGTGTTCAAGTCACCACAAAATGGTGACCTACCTACACCGTGCCTTGAGTCCTCCAGTCTTGCCCCAGATGACAGAATCCGCATGGACCCTTTTACTGAAGCCCATCAGGCTCCACAGTTTTATAGACAGTGTCAGGAGGAGTGATTAGGGCCAGAGGAAAAAGGCTCCCAGGCACAGTTGCTAAAACTGTGCTCCTGAGGTCTGCAGGAGCCCCCAAGGTCTCTGTTGATTACTTTAAGCAAAGCTCTTCAGTTTCTCTGTGGGGAACGTCTCCCTAAGTGACCACAATCAGGTTAGCAGGTGGCTGCGTGAACAAGGCTGAAGAATGGGTTTTCCGTCAAGTTGGTTCCTATCAGCAAGAAGCCCCTAAATCTGTGTTTTTTTTTTTTTTTTTTCCGGTCCCTCCTGGAGACGAAGAAACAGTTCAGTCACCCTGCTGAGGAGAAAAAAGGCCATTATTGTGAAAAGAAGGCACCTGTCCTAGATTTGAGGGAGGCACGTTATCTTGGATGGTTTCTAGGCCTCAGTGGGATGGTCTGATGGCTTCTTCTCACCCCTGGGTACCTAGGAAGGTGATGACTGTGGAGGTGGATTCTTTGTGGAGCTCCACACTCAAGATCTAGTATGTGAAGCTTCCTGGAATTATATCAGCTTATCTACTTTGTCCAGCTCCTCATTAGAGAAATCCTGCTTTCTTACCAGCATGGGTCACTGTGCTGCTAAGAACATTTCTTTTCCTTTTATTTTTCCCCTTTAGAGATAATGGTCTTGCCCTGTTGCCCAGGCCAGAGCACAGTGGTACAATCCTACCTCACTGCACCCTCTAACTCCTGGGTTCAAGAATTCCTCCTACCTCAACCTTGCACGTAGCTGGAACTCCAGGCATGAGCCACCATGCCTGGCTAATTTTTGTATTTTAATTTTTTGTAGAGATGGGGTCTCGTCATATTGCCTAGATTGGTCTTGAACTCCTGGCCTAAAACGATCCTCCCACCTCATCCTCCCAACCCCATTTCTTTTCAGTCAAACAACCAGCCTGGTCTTTATTATACTGGTTCAGAGTTAGCTGTAAAATAATTCTCTTTTCCTGGGCCAGGCAATCAGTCTTCAAGTCCCAGTGGGATCGCATTAGAGTCATGTGACTTTGGGCCAGTTCTTCACCTCTGAGAACCTCAGTTTCTCCACCTGTAAAATGGATGTGGCACTAGAGCCTGTCCCACTTGCCTCACAGGGTTGTGGCAAGTCTCAAAGGGGGTGATGTAAGTGGAGTGTTGGGTAAATTGTAACTCTCAGCTATCTGAATGTGTGCCTGTTCTCCTCCATGTTAGAAACCGTAGCATGGCACTAGAAGAGGTTATATTTTATATATATTATTTTTTAGATTATTATATATTAATGTTATACAAAATACACTATAAATGTAAATTATATTATTATATATTAATGTAATACAAATGTTACATTTTATCTACAAATCATTTGGCTGAGGCGTGGATGTCAATTGGGCCGTTTAAGGCCTTGACGAGGATCTCTTATACATCCATCTGAGAAAGGGCTTCTATCCTGGAAGCCACTGCCTCTCTTTTCACATGCATACAAATCACCAAGGACCTTGCTGAAGTGCAGATTCTGATTCACTGGGTCTGAGGCAGGACTGGAGATTGATTCTGCATTTTCCTCAAACTCCCAGGTCATACCCATGCTACAGATGTAGTATCACGTTAGTAGCAAGAATGTAGGAAACATGGTGTCTTTTCTGGCAGCTCTCTTTATGTTTTGCTACACTTGTATTTACTTGTCTCAGCTAGACTCCACCTCCTGCAGTCTCACGTGACCCATGCAACTCAATGGAAGCCATACAACCATCACTAGCAATAAGTCCCTGCAGCTGTAGAGAGAGAGAGAGAGAGAAAGAAAAAAAACCCAAACAATAACATTTGCACAAGGACCCAAACTTGGCAGTGCACCTAGAAGAGTTTGTAGCATACCATTGGTTATAAACATTGCACAACACAAACGTAAACTATTACATTGGTGAGGGGCTAGGTGGCCATTTCCCTTGCTTGTTTATGAGCAAAAACTTGAGAGCTGCATTATTTTTGCCTTCCCAGATAGCCCTGACCCTCAGTAAATGTTTGATGAGCTGAAAGTGCCTTTAGTGAGTAGAAAATTAAGCAAGGCCCTTGATTGGACATCTATAGCTCCAAACTTCAGAAAATCCAATTATAACTTTTATAGAACCTCTCCTCCTCATGCTGTTTTATTTCTTTCCGTACATAGCTGAACTCATCACCTGAGACTCAACTTCCACACATTTTGTCCTATAAGTTCCGATTTATAAGGGCAGGGCAGGCAAAGAAACTCTTAGACTTTGCTTGCTGGTATCTCCTGTAACCCTGAAATAGCCACGTTTATCACGTTTATTCCCAAAGCTCATATTCAGTTCAAATCCCCTGTTACTCGTTTAGAGAGACAAGTGGCATTCATCATTTTTACCTCTCTGTGTCTTCCTCTCCCCCAGAACAATGGCATTACATGACGATTAACTCCTTTTGACATAAACAAGTCCAATGGCAGAGTGTTGGGTGAAGGGGTGGCCTGCCCCTCCACACTTGTGGGTGTTTCTCGTTAGGTGGAAATGAAAGACTTGAGAAAAGGAATAAAACACAGAGACAAAGTGTAGAGAAAGAAAAGTGGGGCCCAGGGGACCGGCGCTCAGCTTACAGAGGACCCACGCCGGCACCGGCCTCTGAGTTCCCTTAGTATTTATTGATAATTATCTTTACCATCAAAAGACAAGGGAGTGGCTGGACAATAGGATCATTGTAGGGAGGAAATCAGCAGTAAGACATATGAACAAAAAATCCTTGTAACATGAATAAGTTTAAAGGAAAATGCTGTGCCTTGAGATGTATATGCGACATCTCCATAAACCTTTTAGCAGTATTGCTCCAGCAAGCCCCACCTTATTCCTAAAGGCGGTTTCTCCTCACTCAGTAAGCAAGGCACACAATGGGTGTTGCCCGAGATGTTCCATTGCCCAGGGAGGGGCAGGAGACAAATGTTTTTCTTTTTCTCTTTCTTGAGATTTAAGAGAATGGAGGCCGGCACGGTTGGCTCAAGGCCTGTAATCCCAGCCACTTTGGGGAGGCCGAGGACGGGGGGATCACGAGGTCAGGAGATCAAGGACATCCTGGCTAACACGGGTGAAACCCCTCTCTACTAAAAATTACAAAACTAGCCGGGGCTGTGGTGGCGGGCCCGCCTGTAGTCTCAGCCTACTTGGGAGGCTGAGGCAGAGAATGGCTTAAACCCGGGCAGGCGCGAGCTCTGCAGTGGAGCTGAGGGATCCGGGCCACTGCACTCCAGCCTTGGGTGACAGGAGTGAGACTCCGTCTCAAAAAAAAAAAAAAAAAAAAAGAGAATTGGTGATGACCTTTAACCATAAAGCAGCCTTTAGGCCGCTTGGGTTTTAACAAAGCCACATTTGGCCCCACAGGCCCAAAATCCTTTTAACCCTTAAATCACCTTCGCCACATGTCTCTGCACAGGGGACAAAGTTTGAACGCGTAAGGTCCACAGATTAACAGCCATCTCAAAATACAGAACTAAATGGGAGTCTTTTATGTCTACTTCTCTCTATATACTATATAGACATGGTAACAAGCTGATCTCTCTTTCTTTTCCCCACAGTTGGGTGACTCAGAAAACCCAGGCATTGAAAGATGCAAAATATTTTATTGTGTTCTTACATTATGAAGCATTGGGGAGTGTAAGAATTTTCTTTGATTTTGTCTCACTCCATCCCTTCCTCCCTCCCTTTCTCCTGCCCTCCTTCCTTTCTCCTTCCCTCCATCCTTTCCTTCCTTCCCCTTCCCTCCCTTCCCTTCCCATCCTTTCCTTTCCCCTTCCCTCATCTTCCCTTCCCTTCTCTTCTGTCTCTTCCATCTTTTCACCTATATCTGCCATTTTACCTAACACCTATGTGCTGGAGAAGAAAGAAAACAAGGACTTAAAGGGGAAAACATTCGAAGAAAGAAAAATGAAAGGTAGACAGAGCTTATGCATTTTGAAGGTGTGAAAATTAGGATTTCAGGCTTTTTTTTTCTCCCTACTAAACAAGCAATCAGGCAAATAAAGAAACCCTGCAGGGATTGACACAAGATGAGCAAAGTTTTAGAATATTTTCCTCAGGAAAAAAAAAAACCCTCGCAGATTTACAAGCAGCATATCTGTTGTGAGGATTTTGAAGGAGATGAAAATATATTGCTAGCTATCTAGACATTTGTCAAAACAACTGAATTCTATGAAGTGGAAAGGATGAACGGAACAACCAATCCTAGGGAAAGAAATTCAAGATGGGCTCTATTGTGTTAGAATTTTTCTGCAAAGACAGGGAAGTTTTAGCTGTGTGAGATAAAGCCTTGAGCCAAATGAGAAGCCAACAGACCTTGGAAAGGGGTGTTCAGTTTCACCTTGAAGGGCACTTGGCTTCGTCAGTTCTGAATGTGTGGTCAAACCCCCTTATTCTCATACCTGTCTCACTCCATCCCTAAATCAGGCACCTGTCTGATTTAGAAAGATAGTGCCTCTGTTTTGGATATGGGAAGAGGTTCAGGATACGTTAATTTACAGTTCGCTATGTCTCTTCACAGAGGGGAGAGGTAATTCCCCAAAAGGAAAAAAGGGGTGCTGTTACCAGAAGAATGATTCAATGATGGGCAACTAAAACCAATAAATGTCTTCTCCACTTGGAGAATAAGACTTAATTTTAATATTGAATTCTGTTGATGTCACAGTTGCCTGGACCCAACTTCCCATGCCCTGTTTGTTACTAGTGCATTTGTTTTCTTGATGCATGACATACCAGTAGGAACGGGCACTCCTAATGCTCAGATCTTGTTTTTTTTTTTTGAGATGGAGTTTCACTCTGTTGTCAGGTTAGAGTGCAGTGGCGTGATCTCAGCTCACTGCAACCTCTGTCTCCTGGGTTCAAGTGATTCTCTTGCCTCAGCCTCCCAAGTAGCTGGGGCTATAAGTGCCCGCCACCATGCCCAGCTAATTTTTGTATTTTTAGTAGAGACGGGGTTTCACCATGTTGGCCAGGATGGTCTCGATCTCTTGACCTCGTGATCTGCCTGCTTCAGCCGCCCAAAGTGCTGGGATTACAGGTGTGACATATCTTGGTTCTTAAATACCATTGTTCATTAAAAGTTAGCCATTGGAGAAATGGCTGATTCCAGGGCTGGGGCAGGAAAAGTACAAGGTATACCTATTTTTTTTTTTTTTTTTTTTAAATCAGAATATATGGAGTGCAAAGAAAAAATGACAGGGGCATGTCACAATGTTATAGGAACCAGCTTGAAGGGGGTCCAACTTCAAAATCAGGGTCAAAATATTCAGATTGGGCTTTCCAAATCTGGGATAATCTAAGCATGGAAATTAATAATTAATAATGACAGAAATTGAAAATAACACATAGAATATCTGAAATTATACTGATATTAAATAAAAAGACAAGGGAGAGAGAAGGGAATGAACTTATTTACTAAACAAGGTCAACTAATAAATGTAGAAGAAATTAGACTTAGA
The DNA here is from genome assembly GCF_001698545.2 of Rhinopithecus bieti. Lineage (NCBI taxonomy): Eukaryota > Metazoa > Chordata > Mammalia > Primates > Cercopithecidae > Rhinopithecus > Rhinopithecus bieti. The sequence goes on along the minus strand of NW_016809524.1, from coordinate 832,543 downwards.
AACTCAAATTCTTGTTGGGTGCAGTGGCTTATGCCTATAATCCCAGCACTTTGGGAGGCTGAGGCAGGAGGATCATTGGAGGCCAGGAGTTCGAGACCAGCCTGAGCTTGTCTCTACAAAAAATTAAAACAAAGAATTTTGGGCATGATGGTGTGTACCTATAGGCCCATGTCCTTGGGGGCTGAGGCAAAAGAATCTCTTAAGCCCAGGAGTGTGAGGCCACAGTGAGCTATGATTGTGCCACTGCACCCCAGCCTGGGCAACAGAGTAAGATGGAATATGGAATATTGTTGGAGAGGGTATGGGACCAGTCTTGAAATATTTTCCCACAGATAACTTATTATTTCATAGTAAGGCACCTTCAGAGTGGAGAAATGTGTGGGCACCACCTTCGCTGAGTAATCAAGCTGATCATCATATGCTTCCTCATACAACGCCTGTGCAATATTCTTGCCAAAAATGTAACCACAAGGAGGCAATCCAATAAACTCAACTGGTGATACATGCAACAAAAAAAGAAGATAATGGGTTAGAGAGTGATGGATGGAGACCACATTGAACAAGGTAGGGAACTCTCTGAGGAGGTGACTTCTGAGCAGAGACTAGAATGATGGGAAGGAGCCAAGTATGAGAAGATCTTGGTGGAAAGTGTTCTGGGAAGAGGGGATAGCAAGTGCAAAGGCCCTGGGGCAGAAGTAAATGAGGAGTAGAAAAACCAGTGTGGCTAGAGCATTGTGGAAGAAAAGGAGAGTGATACGACGTGAGATTAGAGAGTGAGGTGAGGACAGATGTTGTAGGGCTTTGAGGCCATATGAGGAATTTAGTTTTGTTTTTGGTGTAGATAGTAGAGATTCATTTTTAAATGGATACATAATATTTATACAAATTTATGGGACACATGTTATATTTTGTTACATGTCTCACATGTGTAATGACCAAATCAGGGTATTTAGGATATCCATTATCCTGAGCATGTATCATTCCTATGTTTTGGGAACATCTCAAATCCTCTCTTCCAGCCATTTTGAAGTATAGAATACATTGTTGTTAACTATAGTCACCCTGCCATGCTATTGAACTTCAGTACTGATTTTTTCCATCTAACTGTATGTCTGTGCCCATTAACCAGCCTGTCTTCATTACCCCACCCGCACACTCTTCCCAGCCTTGGGTATCTATCGTTTTACTCTCCACCTCCATGAGATCAACTTTTCAGTTCCCACATATGAGTAAGAACATGTGATATTTGTCTTTCCGTGCCTGGCTTATTTCACTTAACATAATGACCTCCACTTTCACAGTAGGAGTTAAATTTTAACATACCGTACTCCGAGTATGTATCTGTGCTGAATAACTATATTTACCCATTTGTATCTACAGCTATATCTATAAACTAGCTCACTAACACTACTCAATTCAGCTGTTGGAAGACTTTAAAATATTTTTGGAACAACTTGTGCGTATGAATTTACTCTTTCAATGGTAAATTTTATGAAATTTAACTCTATAGTAAGTATTTCCAATGAAAATTTAGCATCTGTATGGGGATGTGTTGCAAATGTAAAATGCATACTAGATTTTAAGAAAAGAATGTAAATATCTCAAAACTAATTTTAAATTATTGATACTATGTTGAAATAAATGTTTTGAATACATTGGACTTAAAATATTATAAATTAATCGCTGTATGTATCATTTTGCTTTTTAAAATTACAGCTCCATTGAGATATTCACATACCGTTGAAAATGTACAATTTGATCATTTTTAGTGTATTCAAAGAGTTGTGTGATTATCACTGCAATCAATTTTAGAACATTTTTATCATCTCCTAAAAAAGCCCCATACCCTGCTCAGTTCTCATTATTCTCCAACCCTTCTAGCCTTAAGCAAACACTAATCTTTGTCTTCACGGATTTACCTATTCTGTACACTTCACAGAAATGGAATCATATACTGTAATATTTGATCTTTGGCATTTGTCTTCTCTTACTTAGCATAATGCTCTCAAGGTTCATCCCTGTTGTAGCATATATAGGTACTTCATTCTTTTTGACTGCTGAATAATATTCTATTATACACTACATTTTGTTGATGGCTATTTGGTTTGTTTTCTCTTTTTGGCACCGAGGAATAATCCTGATGTAAACATGCATGTACAAGTTTTAGTGTGGACACGTGTTTTGATTTCTCTCGGGTATATATCTAGGAGCAGGATTGCTGGGTCCTATAGTTTTTGCTATTTTATTTATTTACTTATTTATTTATTTTGAGACAGGTCTCACTCTGTCACCCAGGCTGGAGTGCAATGGTAGAATCTCAGCTCACTGCAACCTCTGCCTCCCAGGTTTAAGTGATTCTCCTGCCTCAGCCTCCCGAGTAGCTGGGATTACAGGTGCGCACCACCATGCCCAGCTAATTTTTGTATTTTGAGTAGAGACAGGGTTTCGCCATGTTGGCCAGGCTGGTCTGGAACTCCTGACCTCAAGTGATCCACCCACCTTGGCCTTCCAACATGCCTGTTGGAATTACAGGCATGAACCACTGGCCAGCTTTTGGCTTTTTAAATGTGGCAACTAGAAAATTTGGAAGTCTATATGTGGCTTGCATGATAATTCTATTGCAAAGTGCTGATCTAACCAAATCAAATTTCCTGAGAAGTCCCTGTCCTGCCAAGGAACAAGTAAAATAGCTAAACTTGCCAGTTAGAGATGTCACAGTCTCTTAAAGTTTTGAGTGGTTCCATTTTTCCCTCCCATAAAACAATCTTTTTTCAGGTAAATATTCAGCTGGTTTAAACATTCAGCTCTCTTGTGGGGCTATTCCTTCCTTTTCTGGCTTGCTTCTAAAGATTGTGCCTGGGTTCAAGGGAGAGCTTGGGAGGAAGTCTGTGGTTCACACTTTCTCCTTGGCATCTTTATTTTTATTTTATTTTATTGATTGATTGATTGAGAGGGTCTCACTCTGTTGTCCAGGGTGGAGTGCAGTGGCACAATCTTGGCTCACTGCAACATCCGCCTCCTGGGTTCAAGCAATTCTCGTGCCTCAGGCTCCTGAGTAGCTGGCACTACAGGTGTGCACCACCATGCCCGACTAATTTTAGTATTTTTAGTACAGATAGGGTTTTGCTATGTTGCCCAGGCTGGTCTCGAACCCCTGACCTCAAGTGATCTGCCTGCCTTGACCTCCCAGAGTGCTGGGATTACAGGCATGAACCACCATGCCCAGCCCCCTCCTTGGCATCTTTAAAAGTAAATCCTGGCCACTGTAGCACTTTTGTCTTGTTTCTGGGCATCTAGCTGGCTTGCCCATGGAGCAGTGGTAGAGGGAGCCTCCAGAAGGTGATGTCTCTGGCCTCTGCTTAACTCAGCAGGCCCCGCTGCCATTTCTCCTCAGCTCTGGGTGCCTCTATGTTGGTGCAGGGCCCCCCAGTGATCTCCCCAGCTGAGTCTCTGCCTGAATGCCTCCCTCAGACCTTTCCAAAGTCACATGGCTCCAGCACTACGCCAAGCATGGAGAATTTTCCCAGGCAATCAGAATTTTTTAGGAATATGCACATGGGATGTGAGGAGAAAAGTCTTGCAGTGGTCATTCCCCAACATTATCCAGTTATTTCTACCTCCCCTGGCCTCCTACCCCAAAGAAAGAAGAGCCAGGAAATTTCACTGGATCTGGCAAGATAATTGATGACTTTGATTTTAACACTAAGTTATGTGCTGGTGGTTATCCAGATCTACACATCTGTGCATACATAATAAGTGTATGCTTCAAATGGGTGCATTTTATTCTATATAAATTGTATCCTAGCAAAGTTGATTTAAAGAAAGAGCAGGTTCAATTTATATACATTGTCCTGGGAAGATATTTATGATACAGTGTTAAAATATATTTTTGCATGAAAGAAGCCAGTTGCAGAGCAGTGAGTAGTAAGATAAAACTTTTGTAGTTAAAACAGGAAAAAAAGAGTAAAAGCCCTTATATATATATTCTGTATTTATCATATAAACACAAAGAAATAGTAGAAAGCAACACAAACTACTTATCTAGAAGAGGACTGGCTGGAGAATAGTGATGGGCGGGGGAAGGGTTAAGTTTGTCTCTGTATCTTCCTGTATTGTTTAACTGGTCCTTTTTTGTTTTGAGACAGTCTTGCTCTGTTACCCAGGCTGCTGTGCACCACCACCACCATGCCACCACGCCACCACACCCAGCTAATTTTTATATTTTTAGTAGAGACAGGGTTTTGTCATGTTGTCCAGGCTGACCTTGAGCTCCTGATCTCAAGTGATCTGCCTACCTTGGCCTCCCAAAGTGCTGGGATTACAGGTGTGAGCCACCACACCCAGCCTTAACGTGTATATAATATTTTACACATTAAAAACACAATAATATATAAAATATTATTTTATATATTTAAAACAATATATATAAATTTTCTGATTAAAACCACAATAAATATAAAATAATAAAAGCCAATTAACTTTTATTATTTGTATTTTTAGTAGAGACATTGCACCTTGTACTTTTAAAAAATAGCACCTGCTCAATTTTATTTTTTATGTTTTTTTTTAATACAAAACTCCAGACCTTATTTTCTAGTTTTCCACGAATGCTCCTTTTCTGTTCTGGACCCTATGCAGGAGATTCCGTTGCATTTAGTCTCATGCCTCCTTAGCCTCCTCTGGTCTGTGACAGCTTTTCAGTCTTCCCTTGTTTTTCATGAACTTGACCATTCTGAGGACGACTGGTCAGGTATTTTGTTGAATGTCACCCAGTTTGGGTTGTGTAAAGTTTTTCCTCATGATTTAGACTGGAATAATGGATTTTTAGGAGGAATTGCACAGAGGTACATGCTATCAACATGGTCTATCACTGATGCTGACCTTGATTGTGGAGTTAAAGCAGTGTCTGCGAGGTCTCTCCACTGTTCACTACCTTCCTTCTTCCCTCCCTCCCTCCCTCCCTCTTTCCCTCCCTCCTTCCTTCCTT